>NC_041223.1:5249768-5266843 GCF_002837175.3 Physeter macrocephalus | reverse complement strand
TGGCTAATTGGTTCATATAATAGGATATTTCTCCTGCTGTCTGGGATTTATTGGTTTGTTATTAAGGCCCAATCTCAGTATATTCCTAGAGGTTCCTTGATAAAATAATACTACAGTCATGCTTAAGTTGCCATAGGAATCCATCCTTTGATTCACATTCGAGAATTCATTACTTACATAACAATCTTAACAACGTTCTTGCTGATAATCTTAACAACGTTCTTGCTGGTATTGGTTGCTGTAATGACAGAAGGTTGGAACTTGAAGAGATATCAGAAAAGACAGCACGGAATTCACCTGTTGTGAAGGCAAGTGAAACCCAGAGGAAGGGGTGAGGTGCCCAGAGTCACAGCTACTTAGTGGCAAAACAAGGACAAGAAGGTGGGCGTCTAATCTTCCAAGACAGTGTGCTTAGCATTTCAACACATTTCCTTCGCTCCCTGTCGTTTTGGCAGGGCCCCACTCCCCAAAGAAAATTACAATAACCTCTTGATCATCTGTCAGGCGAACAAGTCCTCCTCAGCTCTGGACACAGAAGTGGGTGTCCGGCCTTCAAAGCTGAGAGTACCGGGGTGTCCGTGGTGATCGGGGTAGCACGGCCCATGACAGCCAGGGTGGCCGGTGGCCGAGGGACCGTTCGCCTCCCCTGTGTTAGGCTCTGCGGTGTGCGTTTTGTCACCTCTCCACCACCTCTCCCGCAGACGACCAGCCTGGGAGGGGAGTTGCTTTTCCCCCTTGATGTTTATTTTGTCCAGAGTGTGCGAGTTTTCATCTAAAAGAAGACATGCCAGTGTTTCTCCTCTTTGCTGGTCACTGGATAGAAAAGAATCTTGTGCTTTCGAGCATTTTTGTGACACACTCAAATTTTGATAGAAAGAGAATTAAATGTTAAGAGAAACCGCGCATATAAATCCTTGGGCACAAAGAAGGGGCTATAACCCTCAGCCAGGTTTGAACTTTCCTACCAGAAAATGAAATGTTTTACAAAAGTGATCAGTTTCACTCCATGGGCAGTGAGGTTGTGAATAAAGAAGGCTTTTTTTTCTTTTTTTTTTAATAAAAACGGCTTTTTCTTGTTTTCTTGTCCTCCAGAGTCCAGAACTTTTTTATTTTCCCATCAGAAAACCCCGAGAATGAACACTACAGTCGACTCTGGATTATTCATGGGCCACCTGGATTGTTTCCATCTCCTACCGCTGAGGTGGGTCTCCATCCAATTACACATTCCAGGCGGCGAGGGAGGTGGGCTCCCCCTTCTCTTTCCTTCCTTCCCCTCCGGCAGTGAGAGGAAAGGAGGAAGAAAGAGCAGAGTAGAGAGAGACACACTTTCCCCTCAACTGGTGGAGAAGGGGATGCATCAGCATTTCAAAGCAGAATAACATAGGAAGAATAATTCAATCACCAAACAACTGGAATTGCTAATGCCTGCAAACTTCAGATAGCTATATATATTGTTTGATTTTTTTTTTTTTGTCGTCAGAAATGTTTTTTTTAAAGAATTCAGCAATTTAATGTCTAAATAACAGGGAGCAACATAGTTTTGCCTTTGTACGAGAAAATATGTAGTTATAACTCAATGGCAATGTAGAAGCAATTAGATTAGTCTTGGGGTTTGAAAAGCTTTTTTTTTTAAGGCCTGTGGTTAGTTTTTATGATATGATTGAATTTGTAACAGAAAGCCTGGCCTTACAATTGGACTCTGAAAGTGCTTGTATTTCCTTTGGAATCTTATGGCATTGGGCATGTATGAAAATGTCCCAACAGGAAGAGGAGGGAAGAGGAGGAAGTGTATGGATAGTTAGATAAAGTGTGGAAACTGTCACAAAACAGCATCCATCCTGTCCCCTCCATACAGGCATGGAGCAAGCAAGCGATCACAGACTCATCTGTACCATGAGGTACGGGCTGTAGAGCCGCCCGCGCTCCTTTGAACTAAAGGCCCCAGCATTCTGGATGTTCTGCAGGGCTACACAACACCGGGGATTGATTTCTATTTGGATAAAGGTAACACGATTAAACCTGAAATTGGCTCTGCGTGTGTCACGGCTTGTTTGGGATTAGAATAACGGGAGAGTAGAATTTCCCACCCATCTGTGAAGAGCTTTAAATTAGAGATCAGAATTAACGTGGGGTCCCCAGGAGCACACGGGACGATCCAGTAACTGAGTAAGCAGGCCCTTGCCTACCATGTCTGGGGGCCTGGAACCCTCCTGGACCCAGTGGGCCAGGGCAGAGACCCCTAACTGACCTTCCCCAGGGGGGCATGTCACCTTCTTCCCTCTCTTCATTCCTGGCTGCTCTGTGGCTCTGCACCGCTCATTTTGGCTCCGTTATTTCAGCCCCAGTTTTCCAACAGTTAACTTTAATTTACGATATGGTTTGGGCATACTCGCTGGTCATGACCTTGGCCCTCACCCCAGAATATTATTTTCAGCGCTTGCCCTCTGGCTCTGCCACTGCAGCCATGGGCAGGAGGCGCTCCATCCTGTCTGGCCCCACATCCCAGGCCCAGAGGGACAAAGGCCCAGGCAGAGGAGTCCAGTTCCCACTCTCAGCTCCCAGTCAGGTGGGGGCCCCACGCGGGGATGGGGCAGAGAGATGAAGTTGGCTACGCTGGTCTGCTGTGCTCCGACTCTGAGGACGACACGCAGAACGCTTTTTTTCCGGCAGCACCGACGGTCGTTGCACACCTGGCATTCACTCGGGTCTCACCTTTGCAGGGACAAAACCCGCACACGTAGCAGCTTGAGGAGATGCGCGAAGCTCTGCCTGAGAAGTCCCAATGGATACGCAAAGGTCACACGTTCACCCAAAGTAAAGCAGAGCTCCTAAAGAGAGAGGGTCAACGGAACAGGCGTCCATCCTGGAGTATGAAGTTTGCCCCAGTCTTAAAGGACATGGTGGACGTAGCCCACAACAGGTACTGGGAAATAAACAGATGTACAACCCAGGTAGGCAGCGCCTGCACGAGCCAACGCGGAGACGCTGGGTCCAGCCGACACACCAAGTAACGGAGTATGGGATGGCAGTTCCCCATGACAGGGCCACAGATAACTCCATGCAATGGCACAGCTACTGCCAATCCGAACAGATCCCAGGGAACTCCCCGGCGGTCCAGTGGTTAGGGCTCGGCGCTTCCACTGCAGGGGGCTCGGGTTTGATCCCTGGTTGGGGAACTATTGATAAAATCCCTCATGCCATGCATCGCGGCCAAAAAAAAAAAAAAAGAGAGAACAGGTTCCACGGTAGACAGAGAAAAACTGCTCAGGAATGGAAAAGCTCTACCGATAGATCTAAAAGGAATAGGTAGATCATTTAAACCAGGGTGATATCAAAGAATCTATATTTCTGTTGTCATCCTACTGTTGTTTTCTCAGGTGATTCTCTAAAACATAGTCAACTACGTATAACATCATAAATAATGTATTTGTAATTTACATTTTTCTAATTGAAAAAATTTCAGCCATAGCCCCAAGTTACATGCATGATTTAACAGGAGATGAATAACATTTTAACTCTGAAAAAACCCTCTGAAATAGTGCTGTTTCCTAACAAAACAGTGGTTTTAATTCTTGGTCCTGTACTTTCATAAGATTACAAACTGGAATGGTTTAGGTTACGGGCACCAGAATCAGTTCGTTTACCTTTTATTGCTATAGCACTTTCAACTTGGAAGGCACCTTTCAATCTATTCTGGAATTTGTTCCTCACATCAGCCACAGAAGGCAGGCGTGGGTTTGACCGAGAGCTTCATCCTTTAGCCTAAGGTCCCCCTCCCTGGGGAGTTGAGAAAGAAGGCTGACCCTCCGTGCTTTGGTGTGAGCATTCATTGCTTTGACTGCCTCTGACCCTTCCTCATGTCTGGGGACACCCCTCTCTTCTTGGAAAAAACTGCTTCTCTCTCACTGCAACCATCTGCTTCCAGTAGGGACGGGACAATCAAGGACTTGGCCCCATCCAGGGCCCCTCACCCAACCTGAGCGCACGAGAGGCTTTTCCTGGCACTTTTCAGCTGGCGTCAGGCTTGGGGCGAGGAGGTGGGCGACTTTAGTCACGTTTTGTTTTTCTTCTCGTAGCAAAATTGTGAGATGTGGGGCGCAGGAGGTGCTGGTGGCAGTGTGTCCAACCACGTTGTAGGAAGTCTGTCTGAGAAAAGAAAAACAATATTCAGTGAGAAAAGAGAGAGTCTTGTTAGCATTCAGATTTCTGGTTCCAGTGGGTTTTGAGGCTCAGCTGCTTCTTTTCTATGGTTACTTGAGACTGTCAGTAAACACTTTTTTTTTTTTCTTAAACTATTTCCGGTTGAATTTATGTTCCTTAAAAGACCAAAGGAGTCATAACTAATGTATCTGTCCACAGCATTACCCTGCATGAGTCTGTTATAATCCACTCTCATATCTGAAGGAATAAGACTCAGTGGAGTTAAATAACTTATCCCAAATCTTACATTGAGGTGTTGATATAATTATGTCACTCCCCAGTATATGCTATTAGGACCCTATACGTGTAATTAATAAAGTTTCACATACGCCATCTCCTTTGTCTTCTATGACAAGCCCTTGAAATGGATTGGACTTGGATAAGCATTGTTAGCCTTAATTTTGGATGAGAAAACTGAGGTTCAGAGACAGTAGGTGATTTCTCTCCTGTCAACCAATCAGCAAGCGATGGACCCATGTCTTCTGACCTGACGTCCAATGCTCCTTCTGACCATAGCTCACGGTACCTCCGCACGTACATACAAACACACACAGACACGTATGCACACCCAGGTTCATTTCAATCAAAAATGAAAATCGAATTCAGCAAAATAACTGTTCTTCTTAGGAATATTTTAAAGTGTTTTAAGATATTGCTGCTCATAATTATTTGTACTTTTATTTCCTGCCAAAACGTTGGTTTAGGAACCACCTAACTCTTCTGTAGATCTAACTGTGATAAAATATTTTCCATTATCTTGAGACTTGATAACATATAAATAGCTTGTACTTTGTCTCTTTTGGTTTTGATACCTAATGAAATGTGAAAAAGCAAGATGACACATAAAAGAAAAGCAGGGACTTCCCTGGTGGCGCAGTGGTTAAGAACCCGCCTGCCAATGCAGGGGACACGGGTTTGATCCCTGGTCCGGGAGGATCCCACATGCCGCGGAGCAACTAAGCCCGTGCGCCACAACTTCTGAGCCTGTGCTCTAGAGCCCGCGAGCCACAACTAGAGAAAAGCCTGCACGCAGCAACGAAGACCCATCGCAGCCAAAAAATAAATAAATAAATTTATTTAAAAAAAAAAGAAGAAAGAAAAGCAAAAGATAACTAATTCAGAGATTAACTTTGGAAAAGCTCCAAAATTAGATGACGTAATTAGTTCACAGTTTAGAAGCCCTTGGTGGAATTAGATTTATTCAAACAAATTCCATTCACATACTTTAGGAAGACTGAATGATTTGATAGGTGAATTCTGCTTAAAATTAAGGATTCATAAGTCTTATTCTTCATTTTCTCTATATATCAACTGGTTTTAACCATCAAGAAAACCCAAGAAATGGCACTAAATTGTTCACTGGAAAAACTGATGGTGGACACAAAAATGGTAGAAAAAAAGGCCACAACAAAGCTAAATCACAGCCACTCTTCAAAAGACATGAACATTCCATGAAGGCAAGTAGCCAAGGCTGGTAGGCTCCAAACTTGATCTCTTTGGTTGTCACATCTTTGTGCAACACTGTACAGGGGTGAAACGAGCAAAAGGCTAGATAGGACCACTGGTTTTTACGTTGTATTTTTTTGTTGTTGCAGGAAATCTAACATACAGAACCGTCGAAGGTGAGATTGCTGTCATTGTAGGGGCCAGGGAAGGAGACACAGAAGCTCAGGGCTCTGTCAGCCATTGGGCAAGACAAACTCTATGGGGCTTTCCCACTTGAAGCATTTATTACTCAATATTAGCTGCATTTAGCCATATGTTTAAATATTGATTACAGTAATTTGATCATATCTTCAGACATTACTCAATGGAAATTCTTCCTTAGATGATGAAAATTCAGACCTAAGATTATCTACATTATCAACAATGTAGATAACAACTAATCAGTATAAACAAACCATCCAGTTGGGTAAGTCACCTCATCAAATGTTAAAAAGAAGATGTTTGGTTTTTTTTTTTTTTTTTTTTTCTTCACTGAATTGACTGGTTGTCTGTCTATATGGACAAAATAAAATGATTGTTTCATTGTGAAACTATTTCTCGGACAGTTTCCCCCCTGTTTACAAACCAGCTATTTTCAGACTAGTCAGTACATGTACACACTTTCAGAGAACAGGGGAAGACAGGTCAGGGAAGTTTTGAATTTGGCATTTAGCCAGAACACTTTTAAATTCAATTTGGATTTAGGCTCAGCTGTGAAGTGTGCGCCTCGGTGTAGGGCAGTAACAGTTTTAGATTGGAAAAATATCATGATGTGTAACAGCTGCCACTCCCAGCGCTTCCATGAAAACAGACTGGGCTGGTCTGGCAGTTCACATAATGTTTGAGAACTGTGTGCAAACATTCTGAAACAGGCAGTGTCTTTAAACTTTGCAATGAGCTGGGTGAAGGTTTCAAGGATCAAATATTTGAGAAACAAAAATCATACCATGAGATAAACCCTTGTGAAAAATGAGGCTGAATGCAAAATTGTTGTTTTTAATATTTCAGCTCTGAGTTAGGACTTCATAGAGATATTTTCATTTATTCCTTGCTGTCTTAATACAAATTCAGATCAGTTCTGGTTTGAGAAAAGATGATGTTCTGCTATGCTTTTCTATTTGCATGAAACTCCATGGTAATGAAGCTGAACTAGAGAAAAACAGAGGTTGGATGAAAGAGGAGGTCTCCAAGGTTTTGAGAGTGTACATGCTGAGTTGCCTATATTTTGTGCGTTATTTAGTTGTGTTTTAAAAAAGGAAATTAAAAATTATAAACTGTTTTCAAAATATATATACATATATATTTGAATTAATTAAAAATTCAAATTTTGTCTATATTTCTCCAAACATGACCATTTCTCTGACATTTTGCATGTTTTACTCTGATGTCAGGAGAGGTAGTGTCTCAAGACTATTTGCACACAGGTTTTCCATCCTTCCTTGGGCCTGAGCATTTCTGTGACCTTGGAGTAGTTTCCATGAAGTTCCCGTCAATCAGTAGACACCAAAGGACCTCCATGACCAGGGACAAACTATTTTTCTTAACAGATTTTATTGCTGATTTCTTATTACATAATTAATTAATTTTATCATAGAAAATATAGCTCAGCAAAAAAATAAATAATAACAAAATAAAAATTCTTTCTTCTTAATCTTCCACACTAGAAATAATATTACTTTATCTTTGCCCATTTACGATTATTTATACAAAATAAATTCCCAGAAATTATAGCCCAAAGGCAAACAAAATTCTAAATCTCTCGAATATCTATTACTAAATGGCCTTGTAGAAATCTTCTATCAATTTATAGTATTATCATTGGATTATGAGACTGTTTCCTTGCTTTGATAACAGTGGCTTATATCATTAAGACATAGTTTTCAATTTTATAGCCATAAAATAGTTTTTCTTTTCCTGGACAAACTTCTACACTGTACAGAGTTTGTCTTTGGCTTCCTCTACCCTGTTAGATGTTTCCTTTATGTGTTAGTGTCTCTGCCACTGCAAAAATGTATCTCTGTTTCCCAGGGAACCCTGTTCTAGAACATTCTAGTGTGTTCCTCTACAGGACACTGTTGCAAGGGCATGAACAATAATTTCAGTCAGGACATAACAACTGATAGCATCCTGCCATAATACATACATGTTTTTTAAAGGCTATAACCAATAGGAATATTAAGAAGTAAAATAGACTTGTGAGGAATGTATTTTTAGTCAAGGGAATCTTTCTTGGAGACCCTCAACTTACTGCAAGCAGCACATGGCCTTCTATGGTGGTTATATAAATGGCTGGCTCTCCTGTTTCCTGTCAAAGTGTTACTAGATGCCAGTCTCAGCCTAGACCAGGTGCTGAGCGCAGGCCGGCTCCTTACACAAGGCCTCCCCAGAGCCTCCAGAAGCTTGAAGTATGGGCATTAGTTGGGCTTGAACCACATACCATCTATAGGGGTAATAGTTCTGTATTTATTTATGCATAAATTGATGATGAAATTGATGTGTGTGTTTAACTTTTTTGAGCAAAGCCATGCAGCATTTGTTTTAAAACACTTACTGAGTACTTAACTGCTTTCCTGAGCTTTATACAAAATGTCCTTCTGAAATACTTTCCAAGCAATGCTTTTTTTCCCCCAGGGGGAATTTGGAACAATTTTGTGAACCTTTCACTAAATTTTTCTTTAAAACCTAGATACAGTTTCTTGAAACTTAGATATAGCCAAGTGCCTATTCATTCAGACAAGTAAGTAATAAATGACTATGAAATAATGCTGAGCTAATGCAATTCCCTGTCTTTGCATCAGGTGAGAGACAGTTAACAACTTCTGTGTGAACATTTTGTCTTCCTTTTTATTGATGAAACTGATTTAAGGACACTCTGGTTGTAAGCTAAGAATATGTAATGCTTAGATCATAACAATAGTTACGTAAATAAACTACAGTCAATTATTATCTCGGCTTCTAATAACTAAGAATCAAGTAACGAGTTTTTTTTTTTTTGTATGGGAAATAGACTATGTGCTCTAATTTACTCTAATGTGAAACCAACAGATAAATATTAACAATTAACAACTTGTTTTCAGTGTCACAAAAAGGTGTAGGGAAGTCTTCTCTGTGTCGAAAGGGAAGTTGGAGATTCACACTCTGCTCTGTCCCCTCGGCTAGAGCCGCAGGGAGGGCTGTGAGGGCCCTGAGGTGGGATTTCTCAGCCTTTTTTATACCCTGTGAAGATAGGTGACAAGAGCCAGGCCAAGTATTTCTTGAATTTATCAAGCTTTTCAAAAGTAGCAAACATGATCTTAATCTTTTTGTATATTATGACTTACAAATGAAAATAAATACCAGGTGAGGGGTAATATTCTTTAAAAAAGAAAAAAGTACACTTTTAAGCCTAATACCCTGATGTCGTGAGCAGGGCTTTGACCCACGGCTCTGGCATCCTGTGTTCACAGGAGAACAGAACAGAAGAGGAGTAAAGGTTGGAAAGACGACCGTTTCTGGCAGTGTGATATTAAGGCCATTAATATGTCTGCATTTCAGTTCCAGTGTGCCCATATATTATTCTATCTATTAAAATATCATAAAGATTACCTATAATTAAAGATGATTTAGAGTCTAAGCCATAACTAGATATAATTTCATGCAAACACATTTAGGGTGAATTCCCTTTAAAGTGGACTTTAGCTAGCCTAATGAAAACATTATCTACCAGGCACTGAAAAGACAAGAAAAAAAAAAAAAGACGCTATATATGGGCAATACAATAAAAACCGTGACAGTCTTCTCATGGATTCATACCCGGATAATCTGTATTGAAGGAATAGATATAGAGCGCTGCCTAAAAGAAAATGTTGGCCAGTTCTTTGTTTTCTAATAAACGGTTTATTTCCAATATTGAAACTCTGTCCTTAATTTTCTTCATCGCTGGGAAGAGCCGGGCGAGCCCGTTCTCATTTTTCAGTCATGTTTTATTTCACATTTGTACCGACTTGACACACAGTTACATTTGCAACTCCAGACAGCAAAGATGAAACTTTGTTCCTGCTTTTGTGTTGAGCTGTACAATTTATTTCTCTGGCAACAGATCTTAAATCTCTCTTCCTCCCCCTCTCTCTTTTTTTCCTTTTCATGGGAACTGTTTGGTGAGCGCCGACAAAGCGCTGTGTGTGTTTTTTTCCCCTTTGCCTGGTTTCTGTGTCTGTGTGTGCAGGCACGCATTCATTAACGTAATGCCTCAACATCCAACAAGAGCGCATCATAAACCCGGGAGAAAAAGCCTCATAAATATTTAGATGCTCCTTCTACCTTCCAAACGAGAGTGAAAAAGCGTATTTCGTGAGGAGTCGGTCTGGGTTAATCTGCATGTGAATCAAGAAGAGGGACAAAAGGATGAAAAGGTGATGGAAACTCGAATACAAACCCTCTGGTCTCCAGGGGGTCATTCATCTTGCTCGTGTCAATACCAGGCGGGGCTTGGCTTTTTTCTGCGCATGAGCAAACAGAGCAGTTTCCAAAGACAGCTGGCAACTGCTGTGTGTGCTTTGTTCTACCTTGTAGTTTTCTAAGGAACGAAGTTGCTTTACACTTTATATTTGACTGATTTCTTCATTCTTCTTAGTTGCTGCTATACATAGGAACGATGCATCTCTATTTAGTGATGTATACAAATATACAAGACAGGAAGTATGGACAAGATTTTTTTGTGTGGCAAAATATACATAAAGCTTACCATTGTAACCATTTTTAAGTGTACAAGCCAATGGCATTAACCACAATCACAGTGTTGTGTAACCGCCACCACTGTCTATTTCTAGAATTTTTTCAACACCCCAAACAGAAGTTCTGTACACATTAAACAACTCCAGACTCTCCCCTCCCCCAACATGAACAAGATTTTTTTTTTTTTTTTAAACTCCATCCCTAAAGTCCCACCGTGGAGTTAGAACTCCTGGCACTTGATTTTGGAAGGACTGGGGTGTGCACAGCAAGGGAGAGTGAAGAAAGGTAAAGATAAATAAGTGAGATAAAGCTGGAAAAGTCTTTTCTCTTAAGTGCGATTTCACTGAGCCAATGAACTCAAAGCCTGGGAAAGAATCTGGGGAAAGAAAACTTGGATGCCAAATGGCTTAGTCTGGTTTTCACCAGAATGAAAGAAAATGATAGGAAAAAGTTTAGCAGCTTTTGAAAACTCTCCATTTTTATAAGGAATTGGTTTAAGTAAAATTTTCAAAATAAATTCAAAGATAAAACCTCGTACTACCGGGCTTCCCTGGTGGCGCAGTGGTTGCGCGTCCGCCTGCCGATGCAGGGGAACCGGGTTCGCGCCCCGGTCCGGGAAGATCCCACGTGCCGCGGAGCGGCTGGGCCCGTGAGCCGTGGCCGCTGAGCCTGCGCGTCCGGAGCCTGTGCTCCGCAACCGGAGAGGCCACAACAGTGAGAGGCCCGCGAACCGTCAAAAAACAAAAACAAAACAAAACAAAAAAACCCCAAAAACCTCGTACTACCTGATATTATTCAAGACAAAAAGTGGATTTTATATTTTATAGAACTATTCCACCAGATATTGGGGAATATACTATACGTGACCAAAAAACTGAAGTGAAGGCCCTGAGGCTAACCAACTGTAAAAATTAATTTATATTGTTATTTCTCATTTTGCAAATCTCTGGGGTTGCAACTATGTTTCTTTAAATGAAAAACATATTTAGGTATTATTGGTCAAATTCCACTACAAGGCAACATATTATGCAGGAAATTTGCAATCCCAACCCCCAAATTCTCCACTTACTTTAAGAAATGTTTAATATAACTTCAGTGCAATTTAAAAAATACAGTATCCTGTAATAACATATAATGGAAAAGAATCTGAAAAAGAATATGTGTGTGTGTGTGTGTGTGTGTGTGTGTATAAACTGAATCACTTTGCTCTACACCTGACACTAACACAACATTGTAAATCAACAACTATACTTCACTTAAAATAAAAAAACATGGGCAGTCCTGTTGAGACCACATGTGAGTGACTAATATTCTTCTTTCCTCAGTGGGGTCATGCCTGCTACTGTCACTGATTATTTAAGGAATTTTAATATTTGATATAATGTGAAGATAGGATTATCAAGAGGACTTCAAGGCAGGTGTTGGGGGAGGGGAGAGAGCATGTAGAGCCAGAGGCCCAAGGGAACTGGGGGAAGGGACAAAGCTGGTAAACTGGGAGCTCTCAGTCATTCTTACTATTTAATGGGAAAACGGTTTCTAATTAACCTAACCAAAAAGGAGGTTCACTGACCAAGGTGATTGGGAAATACAAATCAGACATTAATGAATGCAGGAGCTCAAACGATGTAGTAAGGAAGCATGCTGCCATCTTGGCTCTGCTCTCCTCTGTGCTGGCATCTTTCTTCTGCAAGCTCTTTCCACGTAGCAATTACCACCATGACCACTGCATCCCTAAAATATCTTCACCAACAACTTACCAAGAAGAGAGATCCTGTTTTCCTGAAGTTTCGGTGGGCATGGTGGCAATGACTGATTAGCCTGCCTAGGGTCTGGTGGGTCTGTGGGAAGGGCGGGGAGTCCAGTGTGCCCTGCCCATGATGGCAGAGATATGAAGCCACACCAAAATCACACTACATTTCCCACACAGTGAGAGGTTCTTTGGGGAAAGAAGGGGGAAGGGGAAATATGCTGAGTAGACAACTATAGCTCCAACTGTTCACTACAAAATCGATTCTTCATTGAGCTCACTGTATCTGAGTTGTATTGGTAAGGACTAGCTAGGCTGCCAGCCAAATGCATATTAATTTAAATACAATAAAACTGTTTCTTTTTTAGGTAACAAAATTTTGCAGGTGAAGAGGACTGTGACACAGCCTTTCTCCAGGCAGTGCTTTTGGGACTCACATCTTCAAGTCTCCATTCCTACAGGCCCCAATGGGACAGATGATGGTGCAGGACATGGCTCAGCTCACATTCCAGCCACTAGAGCTCAGTCATGTGGCCACACCTAACTTCAACAGTGGTGGGAAGTGTAGATTATCTGTGTGCCCAGGAAGAAGAGGAAATCATTTTGATGAACCACTACTGATCTTTGCCTCATCCGTCACCACCATCCTGCAAATGGGGTGCAAACCAGAGGCACTTGTAGGGGCCGCATAATAGCAGTTATTTAGTTCTTATGATGTGCTTGGGGTTGTTTCAAGGGCTTTGCATATATCAACTCACACAGTCCCTCTCATCAGCCTAAGAGTTGGGATGAGAATCCTGTTTGGAAGATGAAGAAGCAGAGGCACAGAGAGGTTGCAAAACTAGAAACTGCTGGAGCCAAGATTTGATACAAACAGGTTAACGACCCAGGGGTGTTGGGGAGACTAACTGAGAGGACATTTGTAAAAGTCATGCCCCGCACACAGGAAACAATTGGTGGACGTCGCGAGGCTCCAGAAGGCTCTTTCCTACTGAGTCCACAGGACCACTGCGGGGGCCTGGATCCCTTCATTAAATCAGAGCAATTGTTGAACCAACCAAGCTCTTGCCAGGGTGGGACCAGCCATCAAGGCTGCCTGCACACATCATCTCCCCAGCGGGACAGCCTTTCCCCAGTACCTGCACACCCTTCCCCTGTCCTTGGCCTCAGGCTGAGTTAGTAGCTCCCAGCTCGACATCCTGAAGGACTTCAAGCATAATCCCACTAAAAGCCCGTTAACTTGGTAATTTTTAGTTTACTTGATCATTTTGCTACCGTGCAAACTTCTTGAATGCAGAGACAATCACTCACTTTGTCTCAGAGACAATGCCTCACATCAATGCATGAAACAGGGTAAGGTGCCTAGAAGTGGTAACTGGATATTGACAGTAATTCTAATGGCCCATGTGTATTGAGAAACTGCTATCTTCCCAGCATGTTTTAAGGGCCTTATAATCGCTGTCTCATTTTACCCTCACAGCAACACTCTAAAGTGGGTACTGTCAGTATCCCCATTTTGCAGTCGAGGAGACTAAGCATTGCTGAGATCATGGTGTCTGCCCAGCATCACAGCAGAGTTGGAGCATTCTATCACTGTATCACCTCACTGGGCCAGCTTTAATTTGGTGGCGAACAGACCCACAGCCTGCTCTATGCCAGAGTCATGGAGACACCTGGGAGAAGCAGAGAAGCAATTGAAGAAGGTCCGGCAGGGAGTCCGGGGTGTGAGGGACAGTAAGGACAGACCCCCAGGGCCTCAACCATGAGATGCTCCATTAGGGACTGTGGTGGCAAGTTGAAGGTCAGAACGAGCAGCCTCAAGCCCAGGAGAGAAGTCTTGGAGGGGAAGGAAGACAGGGCGCCTTTGTCAGGGGGTCAGAGATCGGGCCTGGCCTCCCCAGGCGCTAGGGCAGCACCTCCACAACAGAGAAGGTGTCCCAGGGACCTGCACTTACCGGAGAGATTGATAAGAATGTTCGGGAAATATTCCAAATGGCTGACCCAGGTCTCCGGTGAAATGTAAATGAGGTCAGGCTCTGAACCCCTGCTGGATTTTTTTGAGATTCTCTGGCAACCTGGTAATTTTCCCAATGCTTGTAATTTTTAAAAATGACCTTTTGATAACCTTTGTCCTTTTCCTAATTTGTGTTTGTTTTGGACGCAGCAGGTTTGAGGAGAGGTTGAGGGCTTTGCTGTGCTGTGTGGCCCACAGGGGACAGAGCTGGTGGAGAATCACTGGAGGAGCTGGAAAGGAGAAGTGGGCGGCCTCAGTTCAGGGGCTTCCGAGGAGGAGGAAGGGGGAGGGCTGGGGCTGGGCTGCTGGCTTGGGATGCAGGGGGACAGAGGGAGCTGACAGTTCTTTGGCTACTTCTAGAACTTAACTCTCAGACCCAAGAAGCATCTGTGTGTCACAATGAACTTCACGTTGGCATTAGGGGAAACCAGTGCACACAACCTCTTTAGTACAAGTGCAGTTTACATTAAATTAGGAAGGAAAGACTATAAGCTTTGCAAATCTCCTTTGTAAGGATTTCGGGATCAGAGACACCCAACAGCTGAAATCACCTGAGGCTTAGCATCGCAAAGGGGAGCACTGGCCCCTGGACTATTTGGTCAGAACTGTTGGGCCTTAGAAGCTTCTGGTTGCTGTGCAGATGAGGCACAGGTAGAATAAGGTGTGAGGTTTAATTAGCACGAAGATCTTCTCCCTAGATCTGGGGCTTCCTTTTGACTCTTAGGAGGGAGAACAGATAAGTGAATGACAGACTTTTTTAGTCTTGTGAGGTTGGCCACGAATTTAATTAGATTCCAATAAGAAATGACAGGTCTGAGGACCCTTTTATTTTTTCTTCTCTGAAATGCTTTCTAGTATTTTCCTATGGTTAACATTACACGGAAACCAGGACCCTTTCTTCAACAATGTAGATCTTGCAAACAATTTCAATCACAGCACAAAATCTGAAAGCCCTCTTGAGCCACCTCCAACCAGCCTGAACTTGAGGGTACAGGGGAAGAGCAGAGCCACATAAGCACTCTGGGGTTGAGAGATAGATGAGCTAAAGGTTGAGCTAGCAGGTGAGGAGTGGTACTTTTGTGTTTATAAAACTTGAAAAATAGTGAGCTATTAAACTCACTTCCTAGCAAATTTGCCTTTTGGAAATTGTTTCCTTGTACTCTTTTCTTTCTTGTGCAATTCCCCTTTACTGCTTATAGAATGACATCATTAATGAATGCTGTACAAGCAAAGCTGAGATTACTGAAGACTGTCAAAGGAAGGATAAATGACAATGACAAGTCTTATGTTAAGTATTTTTTTAAAAAGCTATATTTGCTAGAAACCCAGCAAAGTTTCCCATCCAGAAAGTGCAATGATAGACATTAAGGACAAAGTTATGGGATATATGCATCATGGTGCTAATATGCATACATTATGTTATGAATAAAAAATTCTGTCACTTAGAACAAGCAAGTTTCAAGATTAAAGTAAGTCATGGCACCTCCTAGACTCTGTGTGGAGAGGCCGTTGGGGGGATAGGAAGTGACCCTCTGACCAAGATGACAGAGAAAATGTGAGAAGGCAGAGGCAGAGAGGCAAGCTATTGAAGAGGAGACTGAATGGGGGAGGGGAAACACTGGAGAGAGAGCCCAGCCCTGAGCTCAGATTTGTGTCATTTGCATGACAGCTCAGTGATAGGGCCAAGATTTTGCTTTGGGAGAACGTGGCCTGAATATAGGTGACTTAAGTTTTTTGCTGGGGTCTACAGCATTACCCTCACTTAGTGCATAATTGTTGTATACAAGTTACAATAAGCCAGTTTTGTAAAAATAGATATCCAGAGGAAAATTCTTATCAAGCCCTTATAACGTCAGGGATCCAGTTATAGATCAGGTTGGATCACAGCCCCTAGGGATCTACTGATAACTCTGGCCCTCTTGGTAACAAGAAAACATACGATGCAAAGGTAAATTGTGTTCAGCATTAGTATTACAATGGGTATGTGATTCACTGTGAAGCTAGACTCATAAAACTGTTTATTTGAAAGATTCTTTTTTCCTTTCAGCTGCCTTGATTTAATTGTGTGTCCTGGCCTTCACTCTGAAACGATGCATTGAAAACCATTTGGCTACCTTGATAACCTCTAACAGAAAGTGTTGGCTCCATTGGTAAACTTTCTGGAGGCTATACACACAGCCTGGGGCTGGGTGGTGGTGACAGATCCTAGGGCAGTGGTCTCAGACATCTAGGCTTGCTGAAGCTGAGGCTTCTGGGGGTTCCCTTGGAGAGATCAAGTTCACCTCAGGGAAGGCCCTGGGAACCCAGAGCTGTCACTGTCTTCTAGTTGCTTCATATGTGATCTAATAAACTGACTTGCAGGAGCCACTTGTGAGTATCCAAACACTGGACTCCTCCCACCCCACTTGGTGATTTTAAGTTCCTCAAAACATGAGCTATTTTTTCCCATGGTATCTGATTTAAAGAAAAAAAAAAAAAAAAAAGGTGGGGGCATGTTCATTGCTTTTCTTACCAATGTCTGCTGGGACATAAGAAAGCATGGTTTTAGAAGAGGATATAACAATTATAAATATATATGCACCCAACATAGGAGCACCTCAATACATAAGGCAACTGCTAACAGCTATAAAAGAGGAAATCGACAGTAACACAGTAATATTGGGGGACTTTAACACCTCACTTACACCAACGGACATATCATCCAAAATGAAAATAAATAAGGAAACAGAAGCTTTAAATGACACAACAGACCAGATAGATTTAATTGATATTTATAGGACATTCCATCCAAAAACAGCAGATTACACTTTCTTCTCAAGTGCACACGGAACATTCTCCAGGATAGATCACATCTTGGGTCACAAATCAAGCCTCAGTAAATTTAAGAAAATTGAAATCATATCAAGCATCTTTTCT
>NC_041223.1:5248666-5249244 GCF_002837175.3 Physeter macrocephalus | reverse complement strand
ATAACCTTCCAAGACTGAACCAGGAAGAAATAGAAAATATGAACAGACCAATCACAAGTAATGAAATTGAAACTGTGATTAAAAATATTCCAACAAACAAAAAAGTCCAGGACCAGACGGCTTCACAGGTGAATTCTATGAAACATTTAGCGAAGAGCTAACACCCATCCTTCTCAAACTCTTGCAAAAAATGGCAGAGGAAGGAACACTCCCAAACTCATTCTGAGGCCACCGTCACCATGATACCAAACCAGGCAAAGATACTACAAAAAAAGAAAATTACAGACCAATATCACTGATGAATATAGATGCAAAAATCCTCAACAAAATACTAGCAAACAGAATCCAACAATACATGAAAAGGATTATACGCCATGATCAAGTGGGAATTATACCAGGAATGCAAGGATTCTTCAATATATGCAAATCAATCAATGTGATACACCATATCAACAAATTGAAGAAGAAAAACCATATGATCATCTCAATAGATGCAGAAAAAGATTTTGACAAAATTCAACACCCATTTATGATAAAAACTCTCCAGAAAGTGGGCATAGAGGGAACCTACCTCAACA
>NC_041223.1:5238656-5247395 GCF_002837175.3 Physeter macrocephalus | reverse complement strand
ACTACCATATGATCCAGCAATCCCACTACTGGGCATATACCCTGGGAAAACCATAATTCAAAAAGACACATGCACCCCAATGTTCACTGCATCACTATTTACAACAGCCAGGTCATGGAAGCAACCTAAATGCCCGTCGACAGACGAATGGATAAAGAAGTTGTGGTACATGTATACAATGGAATATTACTTAGCCATAGAAAGGAACGAAATTGAGTCATTTGTTGAGACGTGGATGGATCTAGAGACTGTCATACAGAGTGAAAAATGGTACAGATGAACCGGTTTGCAGGGCAGAAGTTGAGACACAGACGTAGAGACCAAACATATGGACACCAAGGGGGGAAAGCGGCAGGGGTGGTGGTGGTGGTGTGATGAATTGGGCAATTGGGATTGACATGTATACACTGATGTGTATAAAACTGATGACTAATAAGAACCTGCTGTATAAAAAAATAAAGTAAAAAAATTTTTTTAAAAATTAATAAAGTGGCAAAAAAAAAGCATGGTTTTGCTGAGCAGGCAGGTGGGGCAGATGCCCCTACTCCTTCACTCAGCTGTGCCTGCTGGTTGGGCCGCCCATGCCGGGGGTTGGAGAAAGCCCCTGACCTGGCATAACGCAGCCCAACAGTTGCCCAGACCTCACGTTTTAAATCCTGGGTGAGCCCTTAACTGTCAGTGTGAGAACGACGCAGGGAATCGTGGGAGCTCCTGCAGGTCTGGGAAGGCGGTGCCTGTCTGCCCCAGGCCCGGCCCCTCCAGAAGGCAGGATCTTCCCAGCTCCCTCCACTAACTGCCAGCTCAGGTGTTTATGAGACAGGGATGGGAGGGAGGCCGCCTCTCCTTCTCCACATTTGCCCCACTACTACAGAGCTGTTTCTACCGTCCGGCTGCTGAAAACTGGGTCTTGGAGAGCATGGAGGCCCTGCGCCAGCTTTGGATCAGCCGTTGCAGCTGACACCCCAGCCAGCCTGGGATCAAGGCTCCTTTTCATCAAGTTATTTGTCCTTTTACTTCCTAGTGTCAGCAGTCCTGGGAACAGGAAATGGTTTTGTGCAATAGGAAGTGGCAGGAAACTGATGACTAACTACTTTTGAGCTTTGTGAATACAATTTCAACGTAAAGAGAGATATTTACACACATTCCAAGACACACGTGCATTGATAAATGAGAGCTATATCCAGGCCTTACTCTTTTCAGTTTTTAAAGTGATACTGTTTACTGACAGCTTACTGTGCTCCAGGGATTTTGCTAGGCACTTCATATTCATTCAGTCACATAATCGTGATCACATCCTTAGGTTGCATTGTCCCATTTTACAGCGGAGAAGAGAGAGTCAGAGGTAGTTTAAGTAGTTTCTGGTAACTGCCAGGTCTAGACTCTTGTGCTCAGCTGCCTCCTCTAAGGACCAGCAAACTCTTCAGGGTGAATGTTTTAGGGCTTGTTTCATTGCTTGGGGTTTAAAGATAATTCATCTACGTCACCTGTGAGAAAAGCCTTCCTATGGCTTGGCAGGTCGTAACGTACGTAGCTGGGCAAGGTATTATGATTTCATATCTTCACTGTGCAGAGGGAAATACTTCTCAGACCCCCGCTGTCTGAGCCTAGAGATGAAAGGCCTCCTTCCCCCACTAGGCTCGGCACTAGCATCCCTGACAGCGAGATGGCCAGCCCCTCCCATCCCACTTGGTATCCGCTCTGTGCTCCAGACTGGTTGAGTAAGTGAAAGTGTGCCTTCATGAACTCAGGCACCGGGCCAGCTGAAACGCTGAAACCTGAGGGAGCGGAGAAGTCAGGTCTGGCTATCAGTCCCTAGAGGTAAAGGAAGCTGGAGCAGAGAAGGGCTTGTTGCTTCTACCCACAGCAGCTAGGCCGCTGGAGAGGAAGCTGGTACTGGAGGGGGAGGTGGATTATTGCTGGCATGTCAGCTGACGGGACAGCTTACAAGACCGCCTCTGAACTCCGTGAGCCCAAGCCTTTCTTCTCTTTCCTCATTTCACAGTTTAACAGTTTAGTGTTCTTGATTCCCTCCTTACAGTCTTTCTGCTCTTTTAATAGCTTTACCTGGACAGAGAGATGACACTAGCAGGAGGAAAGTGCCATCGCACCGTGTGCCACAGCGCCAGCATGCAATTTCCCACTACTGCTTAATTCCAGGCTCGCACTCTAAATACAGGGCACCCGATTTAGAACCACCGAACGAAAAGTGTTCCACATTTCACTATGCTACATTTTATTTCCACCTAAAAATGATGCTTCCTGCCATCGGATATGGAGAAAATTTCAGTGTAATTAATGCTGTTAATCGAGTTGGTGGCCCTTGAAGATCTATACAAGGTAACTGAAATGCATTTTTACAGATGGGCTTGGGCGGAGTATTTAGGAAATAGTAAATGCTGGCATTAACAGTATGACCTGGACAGTTCAGCCAGGGAAAGTGAATGGCCACATAGGACTGGGGAGAAAGCTGAGCAGGGGTACTTCTTCAGTGCGAACTATAAAGAGTTTACCATAGAGAGGATGAGTAATTATTTTTCAGTTCTGGCAACAACCTGTTTATTAAAACATTATTTGGTGGAAAATAGAAAGTAAAACCGAAGACTTTAGTATTTCATTGTAACCTGGTAAACATGATTTTCATAAAGCTTCTTTCTAAATTTGGATATGTGCTCAAAGAACGTATACGTATTTTAGACAAAAAAAAAATCCACTTTAGTTGCAGTTAGTAAAAACTAGTAAACTCACGTTTAATGGACATGAAGATATAAAATAAACAACCTCCTAATACATAACTGAGCTGACACAAATAGAGGTAATATTGAAAATGATAACTGGTATGGCAGATGCACAAATGACCCGAGAGCCTGCTGGCCGGGTGGGAGCAGGAGGCCGGGTGCCATGCCTTTGGTTGCTGGGTCAGGGGATTCTTGGGGGCTCTGGAGAAAGGGCTGGGAGGCGTGGCTAAGAGCTAAGAGTGGTAACTGTGCCCTAAGGGGTGTTGAGTATCAGTGCTGCTAATAATTGCTTCTCTTTTAGTGTATTTAAAAAATTTAATTTACTAATAATTGCTTTTACTCTTACATCCAAATAAATAATAAAGTTAAAGTGATTCTGATAAAATATCATTGCTATACAAGCCCCTTCAATATTAAATTAAGAGGTACTCATTTCTGACCTGTTATAGATGCAGGGGACTATGGATGCTCTGGACCCATTGCCCCAAATAGTATGTTTCCTGCAGAGTGAGACCTATCTCACACTCCAGGAACTACTGCATCACACTGCAAAAGCTCTTCACACAGTGAGAGACACTGAGGCCCCTCCCTCCACTCCTGTTTTCCCGGTCACCAAGGGCAAGGATTTTCAGATGCTACTATTTACTCAGGTAAGTATTCCAGGCTGTGAGGAGCTTACACAGCTGCTTGCCATCTCTAGAACCCAAATATGTCTGTGTTTCTTTCTTTTTTCTTTCAGTCATTCAAACAAGTAATTATTGAAAGTAGATCACTTGTAAAGCATTTAAAGAGCAGAAAGAACAGCAGGCCTGGATTCTACCCTCCAGGAATTTTTATGTTCTCCTAGTATACGTTTTTCCACTGGGAACTCTAGATGCAATTTTTTAGTGCTCCACTTTTATTAAGTTGTAATACGTTTTAAAAAACGGAGAAGATTTGGTTTTAACCCTTTAGAAATTATAAAAATAAGATTTTCAGTCAAATGTATTATATTGTCTAAGGGAAACAAAAATTCATACATACAATTTATTTTAATAAAGAGTGCAAAATTGGACACCTACGATTTTATAATACATTTCTTATTGCCATTGCATGACCACCCATCTGTACACAGGGTTATCCTAAGCACAGAAATTAAATTACAACAAAGTATTTGCGGATGTGGATGAAAACATTTTATTCAGAGTCAAGGAATTTTAGAACTTCTAAAGACTTCCAAGATCACTCGGTTCAAATCTCAGAGACTGAGCTCCTTACTCAGTGTCACACAGCTCCTTAGGCTACCACTAATAAAGCTTTTCTATACCCAGCACAGCATTCTTTTCTCTACATGACACCAGCAGTGTTTCAATTAGATATGAGAGCTTAACGACTGAAAAGATTCAACAACATCACTGGTTAGAAAAAGACAGACAGTATTTTAGCCATGAAAGGACACAGATCTCAGGGCACCCAAATTTAACTTACAGAGGGGCCAGCAGGGCTCCGTAAGTCACCCAGGACTTGGGAAGTCTGGTTTCAACGTTGTCCCCAGCATTTACTACCTGTGTGACGAGTCATGTCATTCTGTTAACTCTCTGAGCCTTCGGTTCTTCGTTGTGAAATGGGAATAAAAATGAACTCAGAGCTGCAGTGTACTCAGTGAGATAGTAACTGAAGTGCTTGACAGTTCCTAGGGACTCGGTAAGTGTCAGTCCTCTGTCCCCCTGGTCCCACTGGGAACTTGGTTTAGAAAGCATGAATAGAGAGAAAATGCTGGAAAAACAGAACATTTAGGCTATCAGTTGCATTTCAGTAAAGGATAATGGCATTTGACTAAATGGCTGGGACACGGGTAGGCACTTCTCCTGCTCATAAATTGTTTACTCACATTAGTTATTTAAAACTAACGCATAGATTATGAATCAAACAGTATCTGTTTAATATATCAAAAAAATCTAATCACAGATTCCTCCTGAAGGAACCAGATCCTAAAGGAAAACAAACAAACAACAAATGACCCCAATCCAGGGAAACACTATGGAAACTGTTTTGCAATCCTAAAACCATGAATGTCTGAAAGGTGATCAAAACAAAATGCATATTTACTTCAGTCTCATGTTCTTATAATTAACGGACAATTTTTTTTTAGTTAAAGTTTCTGTTTAAATAAGGAATGAAGATTGGATTACATGGCACAGGGGCCTGCATCCTGGCTGAGAATGTTTTTGCCTCTAAAGGTTCATTTAGGGTCAAATGAGTAGAAACCTGACACCCTCTGTTAACATTTCACCCCAAGCAGTGGTTTAAACTCAATGTTAGTATGACATCTGCAACCATCATGTTAGTGGTTTAAAAAGGCAGCACAGTTACCATTAGATGCGAGCAGTACCTTTCATTTTACAAATGCTGTATTTACACTGAGACCTAGATATAGCCTCACGGAGGGGAATCCATGGTACTATTTTATTGATTCATTTCTTTGTATTAAAAACAATTTCCAAGGCTCTTCTCTATGAACACGTTAGCTTGACATTCAAGGCCAACCACGATCTGGCACCTCCTACTCATTATGGCCTATACTTTACCACATTCCAAGTTTTCCTTGGTGTCCACACTCAGCTCTGTCCCTCTTCCTCAAGCAGGAGGGCCGACCCAGCTCTCCGTGCAGTCTTGCTTTGCTCTCCAGGCCTGGAACCTAGTGCTCACTTCCATTCTTAAGGTCTTTTGTCTTAAGCATCTACTTTTATTAGTTAACTTTCCATATGTATGTGATATTAACTCCCAGCTTAGTCTGTATGTGCATTAGGGTTAATGACAGGTATTTAGATATAACAGGGACTCAAATATTTGTTGATTAAAATGGTCACACTTAAAATGTGTCATTTTCAACCTTTTAAACAGTACCTGATAAGCCATCTCACCAATTGAAAAGGGTACTCAAGAAATCTTTTCAGTCAGACGATAAACAAACATTTACTTTACAAAGATAATGGGAAAGGCCCATTCCCTTTCAGGAAAATCTAAGGATTAAGACTTTTAAAAAGAACATTTGGGACAAAAAGCCATCAAAGACTGATGCTTAAGTCCAAGAAATATTTTAGCTCCTGTAAGAACTCCATGAATAACAATTTCTCACAGTGAAAAAAGTTCTAAGGATCTTCAAATGGGAGCTAACCCATACATATATTATAAGTTACTATGTAACCTATGAATATCATAAAAATGACTTTTTTGTAACAATGTAGTCTTTCCACATTAATTTTTACCTTTTTAAGCTCCTGGAAGGCAAGTGATGTATCCCAAGAATTTCTGTGTTCCTCACTGCACTTCTCATTTGTTGGGTAATTAATGGTGTAATATATGCCTAAAATGCCCGAGGTAGGAGTTTGAGAGAGAAAAGGGAGAGATATTGTGGATACCTGCAGACAGGTGAGAAGCCTCGCCCTGTGCAGATCCAGTTCTGCCCTGTATGGGACCAGCTACTTACTATTCTTAAGCATCAGCCATCTCTCTTCTGAAATCTGGCTATTCATGCCCACCTCAAATGTTTGCTGTACGGATTAGAAAAAATAATGTAGGTAAGGGTTTTGCACAGTTCAAGTACTTAATACTTTTTTTTGAACATATTTTTAACGGGCCTATAGGTACCACGCACTCTTCTAGGTGTTGGGGATTCTAGATAGAACAAAATAAAGTCTTTGCTCTCATGGAGCTTACAGTGTAGGGGGAGGGGACAGACTAATTTACCCATGGGTAGAACATGTCACGTGGAAATACAAGCTATGAAAAAAATTAAAAGGGGGGTGGGTAAGCAGATAGAATATGGAAGGTGTGTGTGTCTACGTACATGCATATGCTATTTTATACAGGGTGGTTAGGGAAGCCTTCTCTGATTAAGACCTGAGAGAGAGTGGGAGGGGGCTTGCAGATGTGTGGGAAAAACTCAGCAAGGAGAGGAAACACCAAGGCAAAGTCCTGGAACAGAAGGCCTGCTTGGCCTGTCTAAGGGAAGGGAAGGGGGCGGGATGGGGGGGACAGGGTGGGAAGAGCCCAGGCTAAGGTCATCCAGGCAGCATGGGCCAGAGCACCCGGGACCCACAGGCCTCTGTAGGATCTCTGGGTTTTTCATCTGCAGGGGCAAACCACTGAAGAACCGTGAGCAGAGAAGTAATCTATGTATATTTGAAAAGGCAAAAGATAGTAGCTATTATCAAATGCTGTAACCGTAAAGGATTTAATACATGGGAAATGAATACTGTCTATCACTGTTCTTTAACTCTGACTTGGTTCACCTAGAGTTTAAGAACCGGTGAGCCATATGAAACTGCAGTTTCTATGGGTCAAAAATGGTGGAACATCATCCTAAGTTCCAACCTTACAGGATACGGTTAGTAACGGGGCACAGAACATGGATTTTAGAATAAAATATAAGTGGATTTAAATCCCAGACCCAGGCGTCATGAGCTACAGTCTTGGGAAAGTTACTTAACCTCTTTCTCCTTGGGTTTCCCCTTATGTAAAATGGGGATAAAAGCATAAGGTTAAAGCCACAAGGTTGAACTAAAAATTAAATGAGATATACATGTGAAGCATTTAGCACAGAGCCTAAGAGCTTAATAAACAAGTGAACAGATTAAGAAGGGAAACTGAACATTTTACACTAGAGTCAAAAGAATCACTTAGTACCAAACCCCTTTACAACTACCTATCATTTAGCCAGGTAGGGAGGTAGCATACCTTACACTACTTTTCGAAATGACAACAGCTTTTTGGTCAAATTACTATTCCCTGCATTTACAAAATTCACCCTTTAATAGATAATTAGGTGAATATTCTATAGCTCTGCTAACAGTGACGGATGTTGGTGAACTTAAAATATTTGAGTTAAATGTGTTTAACTTTGTCTAACAAAGCAATTCCATTTCCTCTATCAAAGCAGCTTAATTTTAAAAGCAAACTCACTTTCTGCTTTATAAACGGGTAGGCCAGTAGCTACTTGCCACTCAGAGTTTTTGTTTGAAATTCATTTCGTAGTTTCAATACAACTCAAACTTAGAAGTGTTCTTCAGAATTTGTTTGAAGCAAAATTCCCCCCCCCAAGAAACCCACTAACTTCTCACAAGTTAAAACACAGTTGACATGATTATAGACATGAAATAGATATTTTAGCCACGTGTCACACAAGGGTCAGTTTGATGTTAAATAATTTTGTCTACATTATTAATTGAACATGTCATAAAGAGCTTGCAATAAAATGCAGATACAGATTTGTTGGCTGAAAAAAAAAAAAGATTTGTTGGCTGACAACAACATTACATAAACCAAATTTTCTGAACTGCAACTGCATTGTTGCAGTTCAGAAAAATTTCCCAAACAAACCTAAATATTTGAAATCGATTGTATTGCATGAAAAACCTCGTGCCCAAGGTATGATTACTTCTGCAAGTTTGCAAATATGAGTGTTGACTTTCGCTTTTCCAACTAGGTGCATGCTCCTTGTTTCGTCTCTTTATCGCGGCTTCATTTTATTACTGGATACTGATGCCATTACGAAGCGCTACATCGCAAACAGCGTGTACGTTCCGCTCCCGACTTGGTACAGCCGGTGCTCACTCTTCACCGCAGCCTGGAAGAGCTGGATGCCGCAACGGAGCGGACCCGGGACCGGAGCGCGCCCCCCAGCCCGGACCCACGACGCACGGCCACCGCCACAGCCACGCCGTCGGGGCGGCAAGGGGCGCCCACGCGAACCCGCTGCTCCTCCGGCTCCTTCCCGCCGCGTGGCTCTCGAGGCAGGAGGAGACCGCTGGGACAGCGGGGGTCGTCGTGCGGGCCCACCAACGACACAGCGGCAGTCGGAGCCCATCGTGAACACGTCCTGCGCAGGAGGACCCGGGGCCGCAGAAACGTTACAGCGCAGGGCCGAGAGACAAGAACCCGCTACCTCCCGCCCCCCGGGGTCCGATGGCCCGGCAACCGCGCGCAGGAGTCCCCGAACCAGGACCCCTGGGCTCGGCCCGCC
>NC_041223.1:5202899-5238646 GCF_002837175.3 Physeter macrocephalus | reverse complement strand
GGGGCTGCGCCCCCCCCCTGGCCCCGCCCCACGCAGGCGCGCACAGGGCCCGCACCTCCCCCTCTGCTCCCGGGGCCCCGGCGAGGGCGGAGCGACCCTCAGAAAGGGCGTGGCCTCCGGCCTCCACGCACGCACGCGCTCTCGGGCCTTACGGCTACGTGTCGGGCCACGTGACGCCCACCCCGAAAGTCCCCCGTGAAGCAACAGGACGTTAAAGAAATTTGTTTGGGTGGGGGCGGCGGGGCGGGTGGTGGAGAGGCCTTTAAAGAACTATAGTAACGGGGGAGAGGATAGGGCTGTGCGGCGGCGAGCGCACAGCTACTGGTGCGCAGTAGCTCGTCCCGCTGGGAATCCCTCTCCCGTAACGCCACAGCCAGACCGCGCCCGCCACACGAGCCGGCCCGGCGGCGGGGAGTGTGAGGCGGCGCAGCCCGCGCCCCCGCCCCAGTGGAAAGCACAGCCACTTGGCCCCCTCCCTCCGCTCTCGCTCGCCCGGGGCGGCGACCCCGGCCCGGCGCCCAGGCCGGGCTCGCCGTGCGCCGCCTCCGTCACGCCGTCCGCCGCCGGCCCTTCAGGCCGCCCACCCCGCCGGAGGGAGACGGCGCGGCGGCGGCGGCGCCTGGGCCGGGGGACTGCGGGGGGCGGCGACGGCGGCGAGAGAAGGAGGAGCGCGCCGGCCGGGCCCAGCTAACGGCCGCCCTGCGCGGCCCCGCCTGCGGCCCGCCCCCCGCCCCCGGCCCTCCCCGCGCCACCGCCCCTCCTCCCGCGCCGCCGCCGCCGCTGGCAGCGCCGCCTGAACTGAGGCGAACTCTGCCGCCAAGTGAGTGAGGAGGAGGAGGAGGCGGCGAGGAGGAGGAGGAGGAAGAGGAGGAGCGGAGTCAGAGCGCGGCGGCAGCGGCAGAGGCGGCCGCGGCGGTGACCAGCCCAGAGAGACCCCGAGCCCGCGGCAGAGGCGGCGGCTGAACGGGCGCGACCAGCCGAGCGAGAGGCGGCGGCCCGGCTCCTCTTCGTCCGGCGCCGAGCGGCCCGCGCCCGCACTCGGCCCGCGGAGACCCGCCTCCCGCCCGCCGGCCTCGTGAGCGACGCGCCGAGCCGGCGGCCGAGGAGCGGCGGCGGGCCGGGAGCGCGTCGGGCCGCGGGCGGAAAGTGCCTGCGGGGGCGGGGAGAGCGCGGCGAGCGCGCGGTCCGGCCGCCCCGGCGCCCGGCGCGGGAGCGGAGCGGAGCGGGACGCCGAGTCCGGAGCGGCCGGCGGCCGGGGCTCCCCGCCCCTCCCTCCTCTCCGGCGGCGGCGGCGGCGGCGGGCGGAGTGAGCTGCGGAGCCTGGAATATGGTCGGGGAAATGGAAACGAAGGAGAAGCCGAAGCCCACCCCAGATTATCTGATGCAGCTGATGAACGACAAGAAGCTCATGAGCAGCCTGCCCAACTTCTGCGGGATCTTCAACCATCTCGAGCGGCTACTGGACGAAGGTGAGTCGCCTCGCCGGCCCCTCGCGGCCCGCGCCGGGGCGGCGGCCCCTCTTCCCGGGACCCGACGCCCGCCGGTGTGTGGGGAGGGCGGGAAGGTGGCGGCTGGCGGGGACCGTGCGCCTGGGGACGGTGAGGCCCGGGCGGGGCGCGAGGAGGCGGCGCCGAGGCTGGGCTCGCGGGGTGCGGCGGGCGGGCCCTGCCGGCGGGACGCCCCCCCGGACGCGGGGCCCGGGCTCCTGGACCCCTCGCCGCCGGCGCCCAAGCGGGTGCGCTGGGGGAGGCTGCAGGGCCCCCGGCTCCCGGCCCGGCCTCTAGCACCGCGACGGCCCCGACCTTCGCGGGCCTCCCGGGGAGCAGCCCGGCCTCGCCCGCCCCGCGCCCCGCGGGCGCCTGAAGGACACCGGCCTCGGGGCCGCTCCCGGAGGGGGCCCTCCCAGAGGTCGCTGGCGGCTCCCGGAGTGGGAAGTCAAGTGTGGCTTGCGGTTTTTTTGAAGTTTGTGTAGCTTGGAAGTACTCGAGGGGAGTAGCGCGGGGCTGGTTAATTTAAAGGAATTCCGGAGCCGACCGAAAGTACTGCTGATGCAGCCGAAGGCGAGGACAAAATGACAGCGGAAAGCACTTTTTATCCTTTTGTTTGGGGAAGCGAGAAGTGTTTGGGAGTTGAACTTCACTTTTGGGGGGTGGGGGGTGTGAACGCGAAATACCGCGAGGACACATGTAAACGTAATCCCGCGTCCGAAAGAACTTCGGCGGAGAGCCTTCTCCCGAGGGCGCCGCCGCCTCGGCTGCTAGGACGGGAGGCCAAGACGTTTGAAAGGGCCAAGGTAAAAGCGAGTAGAAGTTCGCAGCAAAGCTTTGTTGGCGGAGAGCTGTGGCGAGCGAAGAATGACGAGAAGATTAATTTTGGCCAACTCTGGGATTACTTTGACTAGGTCTTCAGCAGGGACCGGGACGATTCGCGTCCGGTGGCTGTGCATTTCTGGGGACGCCTAGGGAAAAACATGACCAACAGAAATGTTTATTTTGAAAATCGAGTATCGAGGAGTTTCTTCTGCTTAGAAGCATCACCGGAGGACTGCTTAAAGAAAACGGAAAACTGTCCTTTATAGCGTTGAGCAGGGGATTTTAGATTTTTTCGCAGGAATTTTGAGAGATTTTTTACAATAGAGCTGGGGAAAAGGACTCTGAAGGTTAGAGTTGGAATGTCAGGAAAGAACAAAAGACCGGCAATGTCTCCGTGTTAAAAGGTGGTTCGAGAAGAATCCCAGAAGCTTTTGTTGTCAAGAAAGTCATAGAAACAACTTTAAAAGTACAAAACTGTCAGCTATTAGTGCGTACTTGTTTTTTTGCCTACGTATGTTAAAACATACAGCAGTAGCCCATATTGAAATGGGCTTTTTCCATAGTTGAAACAGCAAATCTGCTAACACGAAATTGTTCCGGAGAAAACCTGAGCTGTCCCTTTAAGGGGTTCTGCTTTTCCTATTTGTGTTGGCATTTGAAAGATTGTGGAGGCAGAAAACTTTCTGGAATGTCAAAAAAAAAAAAAAAAATTGCTGGAACTCTTAAATTGAGTATTTCCAAATGTGGGCGCTAAGGGGCGCCAGTTATTTTTTTTAAACATGAGAAACGTTTGGAGCAAAATATGTAACATATTCAATTATCTGACCTATATCAAATTTAGTTGAAACTTAAATCATAGGTCATTTCATTTGTCGTTTTGTGTCCATATATGTCTTTGAAAACACTTTCAAATCACTGGAACAATTTTATCACATTGCAGAAGTGATACGCTATTTTCTTCTTGGCATATTTTGGTGCAGTTAAAGTTTTGGTAGTATTAGCAAAATTTTTTGTTTTTTCTTTAAGCACAGTTGTACAGAAGGAATCCTTTATAATCATTAAAATGAAAATAGGTTTTGACAATATTAGGGTTAAAGTTAAATTGCATTCTTCGAATTAAAATGTTGAATTCAATCAAACAGCATAGGAGATTATTAAAAAGTTTGGAAATATTTTCTCCTCTTTTGCACTGTTTGAAGTAAATAATTTGAGTTTCTCTGATTAGTTCTGAAAGGGTTCTCATTTGTACTTTTATGTTGGTCTGAATTCTCTCAATGATAATTTGGAGTTGGTTCTGTTAAAAAGTTTCTAACCTTTGGTTTGGTAATTTTTAATCTTCTGAATCTAGAATTCCAATTATGTCATTATTTCTAACAAAGGTTTGTTCGTTTCTCTTCTGAAAATAGTAACCATTTGAGTTTTAAATGTTGGAGACCACTGGTTGAGGATGATATATTCTAAATAACATGTATATTTTTTCCCTTTCATTATGGTTTACTCCATCTCTTGTCTCAGTTCTATCTTGAGTTTTAGCCTTTTCAACTCCCCAGCGTAAAGATTGCTTCTGTATAATAGCTAGGATGTTTAAAAAGGGGGAGCATAATGACGAGGAAGTTTGATTGTTTTTTATCAGGCCAGTACAAACACACAGGAAAAGGGGTTATTCCTTAGTGTGGAATAAGCTGCTTCCTGTAATTGTTAGCCTTATTATAAACGTATTTTGACTTAAGAAAAATATTGGTTTCTGAGTGCATCACGTTTTATCCGTGCTGGGTGACTTAATTCTGAAATTTGGCAAGTTGTGCTTTACCTCTTTGTGGCCTGTCATTGTCCCAAATAAATTAATCATGACTTCTGTTTGTGGTTAGGAATTCTAATTTCCTTTGTCCATATAATTGGCTGAAAAATTGTTTTTAAATTTAGTTAAAACTATAAATTTTACTTTAGTGATTAGTTTAATTGAGTTAAGATACTGTACTTGGTTACAGTAGATGCGTCTTCTGATAATTAGAAGTTTTGAATGAGTAGAAATTTTGAAATATTTTTCAAAAGTAAGCTTTTGAAAAATTTCCTTGTCAGTTTGAGAGTTTTTATTTGGCTGGTTACAGATTTGGGATTTCTGTGTTCTAGATTTTTTTGGTTGATTAAAACTTGAATGCATTAGACTGAACATTTTGATTTTATGCCAAGTTAACCTTTAGCCTATATTTTGACTACGGACTGTGAACAATCTTTTTTTGTTTTCTGTTTTTTGCCGGGTGGGGGAGGGGTTGTCAGCTTTTTCTCCCAAGTATCCTCAACCTGGTTGCTTTTTTAGGTTGTGAATGCATTCTAGGTTGGGCCAGTGGTACGAATGACATAACTTCAGTTGATAATTCCTATACTTAATCCATCATTGACAATAGAGAAGATTACAGATAAAACCAAGGTTTAAAAGTGTTAAACTGCTCTACGTTTAAAGAGAAGTTTTCCACTGAACCCTGGGACCATCCATCCATGGGAAAGAATAGCTATTACTAGGGTTTATTTTTTTATTTTTATTTTTTTTTGGAAACCTTTCTTTGTCGTGAAAATGAAACTTAAGCAGGAACACAGGAACAGTATTTGAATGCAAATTGTTTTAATAAAGTATTGCAGTTTAGAATTGAGACGGTGTAAAAGTAAAAATAAAATCAGTTTGACTTAAAAATCCCAAATAGGGGGAAATGGAGATCTAGGGATATTAAAATTAGATTCTGATTTTTCATTCTTAGGAAGATACGAAAATTAACGAATATATAGTGTGGTTTATGAGGAAGGCTAGCCTAAATCTTTTTATTGTGAGTAACTGAAAAATCAGTGTGTGGCTCAGAAAAAGTGAGCAAACGTGTTAGATTAGAGTCTGCATTACTGATTTGAAAAATTCACTTTTTCATGGTCTTTTTTGGGGTGAGGGAGGATGTAAGTTTTCTTTTTGACCTCAATTTATTTTCTGTCCCTGTTCCCTCTCCCTTGAAAATGAGGGCAAAAAGTATTTTAAATTAAAATTTGCTTTACTAGTGAACATCTTTCCATGTTAATTTCCATTTGTTATACAGTTATTATTGAACGTGTCATTCTCAGTTTTACCTGCACTTCAGTTTTCTTCCTTTCTTTTTTTTCTTTAGAAATCTTGATCAGTTTAAAAATTATGTGGTTGTTTCTTGGTATTGAGAGGAATTTTGCTATATAAGATTACTATAGTTTTGGTCCCCCCCCCAGCCCCCCCCCAAGAAGCCTTGTTGACAGTAACCAATATCTGTGACAAACAGATTTTATTTAAGTTGAAGTAATTAATTTGTTGTTTAGGAGCAAAGGTTGTGTTTTTGTATGCACAGTCCTTTGAATTATTAGTAATAAGAAGGAAGCCAGTATTTATAATCAGTTCTTTACATTTTCCTTTTTTCTCCTCACCCAGGAGGTGTCAGCAGCTTTAGTACGGTAATAATGGAAATGATAATTTGTATCACGGGTCATTTATTCTACATTTATTCTGTATTTTCGAATCTCAACTCCTGTAGGCCGGCTGTGTATTCAAAACGCATGTACGTACTATGATGCAGGTGACTTCTCTTTCTTAACTTTATCTAGTTTACATGCTTTGTAGTAATCTGTACTACCAAGGATATAATGTAATTGAGTTAATGGAAATAGGTCTCTGCTAATCACATTTGCTACTGTGTTTGGTATGAGCACCTTTTCTTAAATGGCTTTGAGAAAATCAAGTGAAAACAAGTTAATTTTACCTTTTAAATGCTTTGTACATAATCTTATTTCTGTTATTATATCCCTAGTAGTCACAGTCCTGAAGCTGATTGAAGTGCATCAGTTTTCCATAAGAACAAATGGTTTTTGGTTTACTTCTTAAGAGAAATAGATTCCTGCAACAAAAGACATGAAGTGGACCCCTCCTTGCCTTTCCTGAGCATGATTGAGATGCTCTTTTTTTTGCGGCCAGTGTAAGGTTTTTGATTTGTTTTTTGACTCTTTTGGTATTAAGAGAATTACACCAGTGTGATTATAAGGGCAGCTTTTTATAATCTGACTGGAATTACATTTTAATTTACTTGAGAATTCAATGCTGTTAATACACTTTGATTTATAGTGGTGCAATTGTAAGTAAGACTTGCCTTATTCAGTTGGAGATGTTGGAAGTGCCATGCCATTGTTAGGATTTATTTTTTGATTAAGGAGCCTACTGAGCGATTTTCTGTTACTTGTGTGTCAGCTGTTGTGAAGATACGCAAGGATCTATTTTAGGGTCAAGGGAAGGGGATAGTGCATGGGCCCATGCCAAGAAGTCATAATTAGAATTAGGTACCAATTTTTTATTTACATGATTGACAGGACTTAGTCATTTTCTCCGGCCCCTCCTTTTTTGACATTAAGACAGTTCATTGTGAATTTTAAGTGCAAAAATGTATTTTTTTCTTAATGAGAACTTTCAGGAAAGGCTTATATCCCTTTTTTTTGAATTAGCATTTCAGTTTTGGGACTCAAAATAGCTAGATTGTTTGATGTCCAAGTAAGATTTTTACAGCTCTATTTTCATTTAACAGAAAGCAAAAATAGCATTAAACTTTTGCAAAAATAGCATTAAACTTTTCATAGTGAGTACAGTTTGTTTTGTTAGTGTGACTGTGTTACGAAATTTGACTATAAATATAACCCCAGTCTGTGTTAGGTACTACTCTCTATGTAGTTACCATCATACTTAACATTGTAATATTATTATCTCTTTTTGTGTCTGTCTTCCCTGTTAGAATTAGTTCCTTGAAGGTGGCCCACCTTATAGCCTGGCACATGTATGATCTCAGATGTTTGTTGAATTAATAAATAGGCTCACACTTTAAATCCTTTTCTCATTTCTAATTTCTCTAAAACATGGGATTAAGCAGATAGTTTTGGCGTGTATTTTTTTCTTAAAGATGGTATTTTTTAGAAATCTTACAATATTTTTTGCAGTACTTGCCCTCAAGGAGCCTAATCTTAATTTTACTTGACTACCATTGATATGACTGAGAATTAGAAAGATAAAATTGCTTTACTTAAGCAGTAGTTTCTAGCCAGTCCTTATACAAAATATATCAGTCCATAAGTATATCAGTGCTCATCTCAGCTCTTGAAAGTTTTGGCATTTATGAAATCATATAGGTGAACCTTCCCCTAGTCAATTACCTATAAAAGTCAACACTCAGTGGATACGTAGTTCTTGTACTCTGTGCAAAGCACAATAAATATGAAAGATTCCTTGTCCCTAAGTGCTGCTTTGATGTGCTCAGGATAAAAACTGTTTGAATTGTTTTAGTTTAGAGGAAAGCTGCGTATAAACATAGGTGGCTGTTACAGTAATTTAACACACATAGCAATTTTTAAACACAGGTGTTTCTTAAAGCTAATTTGAAACTGTGCCGTTACTGAGAAGACTGATAAATTGACATTTTCAGATAACTGAAATTTAACCCTCTTAAAAGGAGTTTACTTTTCTGTTTTAGCCTTAACAGTGTTTTAAAATAAATCTGTCAAGAGTTTTTAACCAATATATAGCTTGTCGAAGTTAACTGATTTATCCAGAATTCTTGTAATTAACGAGGCAGTGACTGTATATAATGTTTTCAACATTTCCTCAGTTTTCTAAAGCAGAAACTCTTAGTTTGAAAACCCAGCAATCCTATCAAGTCTAATAAAATAAAATTGGGTTTATGTTCATAATGTTGCTTTATGTATTGATTCTAACCTACATATTTTATTAAACTAAATTTTGAGGCTGGTGAAATGAATCAGTTTACTGTAACATTTCTATCACATTACTTACAGAACAGAATATGTCAATTTGGATGCTTTTCAAGGGTGTTGAAGTCTCAGAAAAACATCAAAATGCCATTAAACCCATGAAGTGGTCCTATGCTGTATGGCCATGGTAATAAGGAAAGAGTGTGTGTGATCGCGTGTGTGCAAGCATGCATGTGTATAAAGGGAGCCATGCAGTGAATGTGAGCTGGCCTTGAAATCCTTGGGGGTTGGGTGCTAGGGATGGTGAAGTTCAGAGCAAGGAAGGTTTTCTGCCTGGCCTCAGGATTGAAATGATTATATATTAACAGTGGAAAATGGAGTGGGTCTTAAATAAACACCTGGCTTTTTTGGCTTTTGTGCAGGCTGAGTTGTAAAGATTGGGAATGATCACCTGGTCAGTTGCAGATTATTGGAGGAACTCGTGGCTTTTAAGCTCATTTAATAGTTTAAAATATATAAGAAAAATTAAAAATATATAACATACATGTATTACATTTTAAAGAGAAAGGAAAGCACTGGTAGAAAGCAAACTTCTGGGCAGATTTTATTTGGAACCTTGTTTTCGTTACTTCAGTGTCATACTATTTTACAGGGTCTCAAAATTCTTTTACAAAGAGTGTTTGAAGAGATGTGTATGTGAAAAGAACTAGAAGAAATACAAAACATTTCTTCTTAGATGCAGTTGAGTATAAGGCATATTAAAGTAATACCGGAAGTTCATGGAATTTCAGAGCTGCCAGGGACCTGAGAGTTTGGGGGATAAGGTCTTCATTTCATAGGTGCAGGGACCGAGGTATGGAGAGGTTGTGACTTGTCCAAATCACAAAGCAAGGTGATCTGTTTGGTGAATGTGCAACTCCCTGAGCAGTACTAGAGAAGAAAAACGCAGCCAAGTGCTAGAAAACTGCTGCTGTTGCCTCAGGTTGTGAACATGAAGGAAAAAAAAAAAGCAAGTGGGGGTTTTGCTAATTCTGTGATATGTTGGAGTTGAGCAAAATGCTGGTCAAATTTTTGGAACTAATATAAATATATATACACACACACATTTTTTACTGGTAAATCTTTATGATAGTTAAAGGGCTAAAAATAAGAAAGTCAAGGCGTTTTAAGAGGCTTTCAACTCATTCACTTAAACTTCTTAGTAACCAAAGGATAGAGCTTTAGCTCTTAAAATAACATGGTACAAATAAATAAATCTAGTGAATATTTAGTATTGTTGGTGTTCTTTTTATTACTACTTTTAATAACTACTCAAGAGGAAAAAACATTTCTGGCTGGAAGGTTTTATTTAGAGGTTTAATATTGCTAGGTGATTCGAGTCAGGAATGGATACACTTGTATCAGTTTTAGATTAGCTTAGGGTGGTTAAAAGCATAGGTAGGCAACTAAATAAAGCCATCCAAGAGGTGGATGATGATGAATCGAATGGAGATAACGCTGCACTGGGTAGCTCCTACATCCCATTCCCGATGCCGACATCTGCAGCATCCACTGTTTCTTTCAAGTGTATGCAAAAGAATTAAGTATAAACCACAGTTACTTGTTTGCTGTGTTACAGTAATTGTATCACTCTGATAGAATTGATTAGAAGAAATAAAAAATTTCAAACCAAGGCCAAATATAAATTACTCTGAAATTAACTGCCCCTAATCCTTTATTAGTGTTGCTGCTGTCACCATTGTTGCAGTGATGCTTCCATTGTTATGACGTATTCAAGTGTTGACTCTGTGTGTGTGTGCATGTGTACACAAGTGAGCCAGCATAAAGATGAAAATGAATTCCAGTTTCTGTCCATATTACTAATGAGACTGTTGCAAAGTAGCAACAGTTCTTTGACAGATAGACCTGGGATTTAATCATGACTTGCAGTTAACTGATTAGTTTGGTGGTCTTGGACATATAGGTAACCTTTCTGAACCTCAGCTTCTTCATCTGTAAATTGAGTTATCAACTGCCCTGCCAAACTTCAAATCAGAATACTCAGAGGCTGGAGAATATGCTATGCAAAAGAGCTTCGTAGACTATAAGGCTGCATCATCTAACTTCTGTCAACATTTTAAGGTTGTTTTTGATGGGATGGGCAAGCAGATAAGCAAAGCAGTTTGTAGAGAATGAGAGAAGAAGAGAAAAACGGAGAAAGATAATTTATCCATTTGCACATCACCTAATTTTTGAGTGCAGGAGAATCATTCACTACTAACATTCTGAAAGTTCAGAAGTCACTTTGAGCTGAAGGTGTCTAGTAAGGTTTTGAGAAGTGGAACCTGGGTTGGTATTCATAGGTGAGTAGTATTATTAATCGGTATTTAATGAGGTGAATGGGGGGGTGAAGGATGTTCCAGCAGAAGAGAAAAATGCAGTGGTGTCAGAACAGTAGTGATGGGAGGTTGAAAGACTTTCACAAAGTGTGTTTAGATGAAGTTACTTGGAATGGCAAATGCATGTAGAGAAGTAGTGAGAATTAGAAGAGCAGAGCCAGAAGACTAATTCAGGGCTATATTGTGATGGGCCTTGAATGCCAGGGCGAATAGTTCAGCTTTTATTCTGAGTTTTGTAAGGAACCATCGATGGCTTGGGTTATATCAGGATGCCACAATGAAATCTTTGGGGGTAAACTAAGAAGAGTGTATAGAATATATGGATTTAAGGAAGTAGAATTTGGATACAATGTGAAGAGTTAAGAGATTAGGGAATTTTAAGAAATTGGTATATTTTCTCGAAATATTTAACAAAAATATATTTTGATCTTTCTGCATTTTAGATTTAAACTCTAGAGTTTTTTTTAAAAAATGGTGTTTATCTAAAAATAAACATGCATACAAATTATTTTTTCTTTACCTATAAGTCCCTAGGTATCTCTTTAAAAACTAGCAGTCTACATAGTGACTTCACACTGAACAAAATGGATTAATCCTACAACTAATAACCAGTCCACATTCAGATCTCTGTAGTTGTCCCCAAAATATTCTTTGTGACCGAACTGGCTTGTGCAAATCAGAATCTGACTCAGGACCATTCATTGAATCTAGTTGTTAGGACTTGAAGTCTTTTAAATCTAGAACCATCCTTTTTTTGTTTTATGACATTAATGTAACTTTCTTGTCACTGGGCTTGTTCCTTTATGTCATCTGTATCTATTATTTTGGCAGTTAGATCTAAAGAATTGGACAGGTTCCAGTATAATGTCATAGGGGATACTGTGTATTAATGTTGCATCGCTCTGGGGGCACAGTTCTGGTTCTACTGTTAGTGAACCTAAAATTGATAATCTGGGTTAGAGTGGAGATAGACTGATCCTTCCACTGTAAAGTTAGGTGTTCTTTAAAAGGTAAAGCTTTCTTTTATCAGCAGGGAATATTACTATTATAAAATAAGATCCTAATGGAAAAGTCAGATCGGTGCTTATTCTTATTAATTATTGGTTGGTTGTCAAAGTAAAGTGTTGGTTTCCTAGCTGGCTCAAATGGTGACTAATGAATTTTTTGTGTTTCATGATAATCCTTATGGGCTCATGGATCTTCATCGACTCACTGCAATTAATATTCTTTTTGATATTTAGGTTTTCACACTTTTGGCCTGTGATAATCTAACTGGCTCTTGTGTCTTTTGAAATCTTCCTTGCTTTTTGGGACAGTTTGATGCCCCAAGCTCACCTGCCCCACAACTAGAATTAACCCTTTCTCCAAGGTTCTTTTTAATGGAAATGGTATTAGAGATGTGAATTTAGGCACTAAACATGTTGATTGCTGTTGAGGTTACTTCCAGGCCATTGGCCATTTTCTGAGCTAGACAGTATTGATTTTAAATTAATGAATTCATGTTTGTATTTTCAATTCAGTTTTAACATTATATTTAATTTTATAATCATCTTTCTTTTTCTGCCAACACCAAAATATCATGGTTTCTGACAATGACAGAATTACTTATTTATTTTATCCTACAATGTAGAGAACATACTTTCAGAATAATATTACTAATAATAGTAACACTACTGAATATGTTTAAATGTTTTTTATACATTTTAGACACATTACAGATTATAGGTAGAACCAGTGACCTCTTGTTCTTCTAACTGATTGTGATTTTCTTCCTTCTTTCTTTGGCTTTATTCTATCTATAGAGGTTTTTTTTCCTACCAAATCTTGTTTTTGACCTCTTGATGATGTCATTTATTAGCTAAGTTCTTTTGTTGTTATACTGACTGTTTCTATTAGCTTTTACCCCATGTCTAGCAGAAATTAGAGGAGAATATATTTTATAATCAGGGGTTAGTGAGTGTGTATATTTATGGAGGTAAGATCCAGAGAGATAGTTAACTTAAAAGGAGAAGGTTTTGCTGTTCAGGCTAGTGATTTGTATCTTAAGCCTGAAGGGCAGGAAGAGTAGAGAAGATAGCGGGCAAAGTGTTTTAATTTAGTAAATTCTTCTGAATCATATCGGTAAAAGAATAAGGATAGCTCTTTAGGCTTTAAAGTTCCTGTGAGTTAGAGAAAATCCCTAGGTAGAAATTAAGTATTAAAGTTTTATTTCTAAGTAGTTGCAGAATCTCTACTGTAAAGTTTTTGTCCTTAAGAACTTTTGGTAGTAAGGAAGTTATGTTCCAGCAGATGGAGATATTAGTACACAAAAGACAGTGTTTAGTGATTAAAATGTGTTGAGAAATAACCCTCTTGCCAGAATAGGAAATTTTTCTCCTCTAAATTGTAAGAGAAGAGTTGCTGAGGAATGTAACAAATATTGGTTATTGACTTTAATATTTGGGGTGGTATGTAAATCAGTTGTGGTATTTCTTTAAAGAATTTGTCTTTTTAAGAGACCGTGTGTTAGCTCTAGAAAATATGTAAAATATGACTGGTTTAGGACATTGGATTGATTACAGCAATTTTCTGAAATACAGTTTCTACTTTTACAAGTTCGTTGTTTGAAGAGTTTTTGTTTGTTTTGGAAGGGGACTAAGTCTGTTTAAAGGTATTCTGTTTTTGTATACTATCTTTGCAATTCTAAAATCTTTAACCAGGTAATTGATTTCTGTTTATTAATCTAAGTAAGAAAAAAAAAAGTGTGCCATAGTTTACCATTGCATGATAAAGTTCTTTTGGAGATTATAGTTTTACTGTAGTAATAAAAAATTATCAGCAGTAAAAAGGTAATCTTATCTCAGTTTATTAGTTTATAGCATTCCTTGTCAGGTTTTTTTGTTGTTTTTTTTTTTGGTTAGGTAAATATTATATATTTTGTTTTAAAAATGCCTTGCAATTGTTAAAGAAATATTGCTTATTTAAGTTCCTTCTTAGGAACTTTTTGATTTGTGAAAGTATGTGTTTCGTTAATAATGCATTTAAATTACATTTTTCTAGTTGTTATACTGAGGTTTTTTTAAATTGCCAAGTCAATCGTAAAATACCATTTTTCCTTCCATTACTTGAAGTCAGACATGAGAGAATATAGTATCTTTGTTTATATGTAGGGGACCAGGGAAGAAGAGATCTACTGTGGTACCTTTGTAGAACTGATAATAACTTGCATTTTACTTTTTCCCCAGACTGTTCTTTCTCTCCATTTTGTTAGTCTTGAAATGTAGAGAATTGAAGATTTTTCTTCAAACTTTTCTTTTTTTTTTTTTTTTTTTTTTTTTTTTGGCCACGCTGCACGGCTTGCAGGATCTTAGTTCCCCGACCAGGGATTGAACCCAGCAGTGAAAGTGCCTAGTCCTAACCACTGGATGGCCAGGGGTTTCCCGAAGATGCAAACATTCTAAATTTACCTTTCACAACAGGGTGGTTTGTGGTCTCTGAATCCTGGAAAAGGTGGTGGTGTGAGGGCAGAGAGTTATCATAGCATACTGTCTTTGAACCTTAATGTGAATTTTTATTTTTTAGGGGAAGATTTTGTGTATACGTTTTTAAGACAGTTTCTTATAGTCATTTGAGAGTTTATGAGAATCTTAAATATCTTCCTCGTAGTAATCATTAAAAATGTATTGTTATAAGGAATTAGACACATGTATTCTTATCATAACAAGTACTCTTCATCTCATGGAAAAAAAACACTAAAATGTATCAATTAAAAAATGAAAATCGGGGCTTCCCTGGTGGCGCAGTGGTTGAGAGCCTGCCTGCCGATGCAGGGGACACGGGTTCGTGCCCCGGTCTGGGAAGATCCCACATGCCGCGGAGCGCTGGGCCTGTGAGCCATGGCCGCTGAGCCTGCACGTCCGGGGCCTGTGCTCCACAACAGGAGAGGCCACAACAGTGAGAGGCCCACGTACCGCAAAAAAAAAAAGAAAAAAAAAAAAAAAAAAAAAAGAAAATCACCCATAAATCAGTGATGGTGACTCTTAACATTTTCAGGGGACACGGGTTCGCGCCCCGGTCCGGGAGGATCCCACGTGCCGCGGAGCGGCTGGGCCCGTGAGCCGCGGCCGCTGAGCCTGCACGTCCGGGGCCGGTGCTCCACAACAGGAGAGGCCACAACAGTGAGAGGCCCACGTACCGCAAAAAAAAAAAGAAAAAAAAAAAAAAAGAAAATCACCCATAAATCAGTGATAGTGACTCTTAACATTTTTGGTGAATTTCCTTCCATTCTTTTACCCCCCCCCCCCATTTATGGATATGACAACATTGGGATCCTATTTTAATAGTATCACTGAGTGTGTTTTTTTAAAATAAATTACATCATGAGCATTTTCCCTTGCCATTTTATATCCTTTAACAATATAATTTTTATGATAACATAGTTTGTCTTATAGAGGTCTGTTAAATTTATTAACTCTTCTCTATTGGACGTATCATTTTGCTTTTAGGAAGTTGTGTGGTGATAATATCAGTGGTTTCAGAAGTTTATTACTTACTGTTTAAAAAGCCTTAAGTTACTGAATGTTGTAACTGGGCCCTGTGAATACCGAACTCTTTTATTTCTGTAATGTGGTAATTGGAAATCAGCATTTTATGCTGCCTTCCAGTAAAGTGGTTGCTCTTATGTGACATGCAATTTTTGAGTAATGTCAGAGTTGCATATTTCACATATTAGCTTTTAATGACTTAACATATTTATTTGAAATTTTTTATTCTATTTGCAAATAATTGAATGCATACTATGTGTGGGATGTTAGGAGGAATACAACAAGGCTTCAGATTCATTCCATACCTTCAAGTTGTCTGAGTAGTAGGGTAGATAGCATGAAATAAAAGTAATATAAACTAGAGGGGACTAAAGACTTGCTAAAGAGGTCACTTTAGGGTAGGGAGATTATGGAATGTTGCAGGAAACGAGGTAAAAAAGTTCACCTGGCTCTTGAAAGATAGATAAGATTGAAGTGGTGAAAAGGTAAGGGAGTAGTGCTGTAGACAAAGGGAATGCTATCCTTGAATGTGAGAACATTTCTTAGGAGAAAGAAAGTAATTCTCTACTGTAGAAAAGCTTAAATGCCTGGATTTTAGATTCTGTCCTTTTGATAATGGGAGACCCATTTAAAGTTTTTCCTTTTATATCTTTCTCTTAGTTGATTTTTTTGTTTATCTGCCTCCTTGTTTATGTTTAGTGTATATTAATGTGATGGATTGCTATGCTTGCTACAGATTTTCAGATTTTCTTGACTTATTACCCCCCGCCCCCACCCCCCAGTGTTTTGCCACTTCACTACTTCTTCTAATCTACACATATCTACTTTGTCTGACTTTCTGTTCTGTTTTACTGGTACATTTGGATTTACTTAGCCCTTTATTACGATGCCTTTTGTTTTATTTATTTTTTCTTATGTGTCTGTTGGTGATTGTGTTGGGTTTAGGTGCATGGGGGAAGAGGTACATCTGGATTAGTGAGTGTGATTTCTAGAATGGTGAGTCTAAGCTGTGTACTAAAGGTGAGTTGCTGGCATATCTTGGTCTGTATGTGTGGTATGGGTCTTTGTCTTATGCTTGCCTTTCATCCTCTCCATTTGCTTTTGCTCTAATGGATTGAAAGACTGCGCTCTTAGGTTGGAGGGGAGAGATTGAAGATCTCCTAATTTAACTGTGGTTTGAGGGAGGCTTTAGGGAAGTGTTTTTGAAACCTGTTCCATGTGATACTGGCTTCTTGAAGTGGTCTGAGAACAGAAGGGTTCTGTAGTCAAAGAAGTGCTGCGTATTCTTTTGTGTTGATACGTTAAATATACAGGACCTGCAGTCAAGAATTTTCTGAAATTGCTTGGTAAAGGAATGCCTTTTTTTCTTTTCTTCTTGGAACTAGTGGTGTGAGGATATATTATGGGACATATTAGAGAGATGATTATAAAGACCTGTGGATCTAGAGAGAGGAAGGTTTAAATAATAATTGGGAATCTTAATTTTGAATGAGAATGCTGGTTCAAGTCAGTTCAAAGTACTCTTTGAAAAGATAGTTAAATTTCTTTTAGTTTGAGACTATTTCAAATTCCATCTTGAAGGAAGCAAGAAAAGTGTATTTAAACAATTGAGGCAAAGGGTTTCAATAGTGAATTTTATTTCAATTAGTGTATGTTATTTAAATAAAAATGTAGATGTGCTATTTTAAAAAGTATAATTCTCTAAGTAAAAACGGAATCTTGACGATTTAAACGTTAGAGTGAAACATGCTTTGAAATAGATAAGCACATAGAAATATGTTGATGTTCTAATATATGCCTGGTTAAGTGTAAAATTTTTAAATTTGGGAACTGATGCATTGTAAGGCGAAGAGGAATTGTTAAATTTTGAAAAGAAAAATATTTGTCTTTGTTAGAGTGTTTAATAAACATTGAGATGCAGTGATGTAGTTCTGTGAGGTCTGTAAATCAGTAACCAGTTGAGTGTTTTTTGTGAACTTCTGTTTTAATCTATGCATATAAGATGTTAGCTCTCTTTGTTGTTACAGCAGTTATGCAGTCTTAATCATAAAATGAAATTTTGATGACATTTATAATTTGCAGCAGCCTTTCAAAAGGGGGGAGTACAAGGGTTGGATGGTAGAGTAGCATTTCACCTGGAAGGCCCAAAGGATTTTTATTAAAAATTTTGTCCTTGTTCAAAGAAAAACCCTGTAATTCAGATTTTAAAGCTGGAATGGATCTTAGAGATCACAGTTCCATCCTTTAATTGAATAGTATGTAAATACAGTTCATTTACATGAAGTTTCATTTTCATGAAGTTTTACAGATTAGAAACTGCTGCTTTCAGAAATGGTAGCTAGCTCATTTGGCTCTTGTGACAGAAGTATATCTGTAAGTTATATTATTGGCCAGAGGGTACCTTTGGGCCTGATCCCCTCTATGGAGAATTATGTCATAACTGAAAATTTGCATAATGTGACTACCTTCTGACATGAGTGGTCTTAATTATTTTAAATTTTATTTCATTGCTTGAAATATCTACCTAGGGTATTTTAACTTTTCCTCTAAAATAAGAATAAAATTAAGCATTTAATGCACACAGTGATATTGTCATTAAACTGATGTTTCAGGTCAAAGACAGAGAAGGTTCTCCTAGGTTCTTGGTAGTCTCCATTAGCATTTTCCTGCAGGCTGAATCTAGGTCTAGGAACAATTTAGTGTATATTTGGATAAGAACTTTCACTGCCCATGTTCTATACAAATATTTTAAAGTCATTTGTTAGAGTAAACTATTCCTCTCCCCCTCCCCCCACCAACCTTTCCTTATAGATCTAGGTCATGTGTCCTCGAACAATGTGATAAAAGTCCAAGATGACGATAAGGGAAAGCGAGAAAGCCACTTGGTATCTTTTGAATGCTCAGTTCAGATTCTCTGTTGTTGTTAGAATAATATTTAGACATGTTTGTGTTGACGTTCTGTACAGGTTTTAGTTTCATAGGCCAGATAGAGTAGACTTATCTAAAATTTGAAGGGTTTAGAAGAGGTGTCTTTAAAAAACACTATGTTGTTCTTTTTTAAGTCTTGAGTAAAAGAAAATACATAAAGGGGAAGAGAGTAGAGGGATGGGTAAATGGATCAGTTAGAGAAGGACAGTAATGAGGGAAGGTGAAAGTAAGATCTGAGTTAGAAAAATCCTAGGTTTGTTTTTAGGTTATAGGAAAATGTACAATTGACCCTTGAACAACACGGGTTTGAATTCCAGGGGTCCACTTATATGTGAACATTTTCCTTCTCTTTTCTTTTTTTATAAATTTATTTATTTATTTATTTTTTGCGATACACGGGCCTCTCACTGTGTGGCCTCTCCCCTTGCGGAGCACAGGCTCTGGATGCGCAGGCTCAGTGGCCATGGCTCACGGGCCCAGCCGCTCCGCGGCATGTGGGATCCTCCCGGACCGGGGCACGAACCCGCGTCCCCTGCATCGGCAGGCAGACTCTCAACCACCGCGCCACCAGGGAAGCCCTATAAATTTATTTTTTGGCTGCGTTGGGTCTTCGTTGCTGTGCGCAGGCTTTCTCTAGTTGCGGCGAGCAGGGACTACTCTTGGTTGCGGTGTGCGGGCTTCTCATTGCGGTGGCTTCTCTTGTTGCGGAGCACGGGCTCTAGGCACGCAGGCTTCTTCAGTAGTTGTGGCTCCGGGGCTCTAGAGCGCAGGCTCAGTAGTTGGTGGTGCATGGGCTTAGTTGCTCCGTGGCGTGCGGAATCTTCCCAGATCAGTGCTCGAACCCGTGTCCCCTGCATTGGCAGGCGGGTTCTTAACCACTGCGCCACCAGGGAAGTCCCATATGTGGACATTTTTCAACAGTAATAAAACATGGACTACAAGGTCCATGTTTGGCTGTATACATGGTTGCAGAGGAACTGTGGATGCGGAGGGCTGACATAAGTTATACCCGGATTATCCACCTCTTTGTTCAAGGGTCAATTTTGTTTATTTTACATGTCGGTAAGGGATGTGAGAAGAGGAAGTCTTTCATTTTGTAAGTCAAGAGTCTCCTTGAGGGCTTCCCTGGTGGCTCAGTGGTTGAGAGCCTGCCTGCCAATACAGGGAACACGGGTTCGAGCCCTGGTCTGGGAGGATCCCACATGCTGCAGAGCAACTAGGCCCGTGAGCCACAACTACGGAGCCTGCGCATCTAGAGCCTGTGCTCCGCAACAAGAGAGGCCGCGACAGTGAGAGGCCCCCGCACCGTGATGAAGAGTGGCCCCCACTTGCCGCAACTAGAGAAAGCCCTCGCACAGAAATGGAAGACCCAACACAGCCAAAAAATAAATAATTAATTTAAAAAAATATATATGTTTAAAAAAAGAGTCTCCTTGATTGTTAACATTATTTATTGAATAACAAATGTATATTGGGTTGGCCAAAAAGTTCGAACTTTTTGGCCAACCCATATATGCTGACAGTATAAAAGTGAACCAGAAAAATGGTATAAACATGAACCAGAAAGGTATATATCTTAAATTTTTAAATGCTACCTAAAAAGAGAAATACTTTGTTTTGTACACATACATATATACTTATATAACAGCTGAAATGAAAGTTTCATGAAATAATAATTTGTATTACCTCTGATATAATATAGTATTTTTCTGTTCTATTCCATTTAAAAAATACTGGTCGTGACTAATACTATAGATTGAATGGATTGTGACCTGTGTGGTTTTAGGAAAACTGATGTTGACTCCTGCTATAATTTAGTTTTCAATAAAATTAAAAAAAAAAATCCAGCACTTTGCTGGGTGCTGGAGTTACAAAGATGAATAAGGCATAGTCCAGTTTTTAAGGAGACGTACAATGGAGTGGAGATGGAAATGAAATAAAAAACGAAGTACAGTGCTTATATTGCTGTGACAGAGGCATGCACAGGTTAAGATGGAAAGGGATCACATCATTTGCTAGCAGGAAAATGAAAATTTATTCCAGATTCACATTGTATGATCTGATAATTCATCTTAATGTGAAATTTAAGTTCTCTTTTTTCCCCTGTAAATTCTAAAATGAATACAATGAAGTTTACTTGAAAATAAGAGATTTCTGAATTTTTGGTCTACAGACCAAGTTTGTAAAAGTAAATGTTAATTTTATAGATAGTCTTTTAAAAAATCTAAATCTCACAAGTGAGTAATATTGTTGTCCTAAGTACGACATGGTGAGTAGCTTTAATGCCATTATTTGGGAAATATTTTTATTTCTTTTCTGACTTTTTTTCCTTTGACATTTATATTGTGACTTATTAAGAAGGTAAAGTTAGATAGATGTGTTATATAAACACATATATCTTTTAAAATTATCTTTGACCATTGGCTGTTTGCCCAGATAGTAAAAGTTAAGGTACAGTACAAACCGTGAACTTTTGAATGATAGGATAAATGTGGACACTTAATTATCCAACACTGAAAAATTATGTTTCTCTATTGGAATTTGGAAATATTCTGTATATTGACTTTTGTGGTTAACTGATTTGCTTGCAGTAACACTGAATGTGAAAATTAGGAAATTGGTTGCGTTTTATCTTAAAAACTTAAAGCATGGAATTTCTATAGAATCTAATTTCGTTTCTGTGAGTTACACAGTTGTTACAGGTTTTTCCTGTGAGTGATAGGCTACTGCATCAGGTTGAGGAAGCTAATGTCTGAGTGGATGTGGTGGTTGCCTTGGAATGATTTTGCCGTTAGCAGTGAAAAATGTTTTCCTTATAGTTCTTGTGCAGCAGGCCATGGAGTAAAGCACATTTTTATAATAAAGGTGATGAATTTAATCGCAAACTGGCAGCCAAATGGAAATTGCAGACCTTGATACTGGGAGAAAATTGCCAGTAAAGCAACTCTTGAGAGAACAAGCTTTAAATTTACCCACCCATTTCGACATTGAGGAGAACTTGGGGATCACAGGATATTTTGCTTGGTCTGTTTAGTTCAGATGAATGACACCTGAGTGTTCTATTTAAGAGTTAGAGATAGTTGGTTTAAAGTTGCTTCTGCTTTGTACATAAAGCCTTTAACACATACATTTTTGTATTTTATTAAAATGCTAAAATACTGCTGCCTTTTTGTATTTCAGCACATTGGTATGCCTAATGAATTGAAATCCATTTACCACACTTAACGTTCATCTTCTGTGTAATTCATGTTTCTGCCATTTATATGATGGACTACAATCTTAAAGGATGGAGAATAATCTGGGTTTATAAGCAACATTGAATTGATAGAATGTCTGTCATATAAACTATCAGTTTTTGCTGTTTTATGTTTAAACAGTTTATATTATAAAATTTAAACACAGAATAGTAGAATTTCAATTGTGGGAAATCTGGACTTTGTCACTTTTTACTCTAAGTAACTAATGCTTGTTGTTTTTTATGAATAACTTAACCCTTGATCCAACATGCGGCATTTAGGGTGTTTAACCCTGAATCTTGGTTATATTGTTGCATGTATTTTGAGGTGTACTTTCCCCCCATGATACACATATTTGTTAACAGATATGTGTCCAAGTTTAGAGAATTATTTGTGACTCTTGGAAAGTAAGGCCTTTCGGCGGATGGTAAATGTTTAGAATGTAAAAAGACCAATGAGAGAGATAAAAATATTTCTTAGTATACTTACTGAAACTACTGGGTTCCAATGGGAAATAAGGATTTCTTCTAGGAGGTTATCAGATTTTGTTTGGATACACAACCCTGATCTGATAGATTTTATTTTCTGGGCAGTATGGTACATTTTTAGAGTAGAGCTGCAAGTGTGTGTTCTCTTCAAGTACAGGATTATAGAAGTGTTTAGTTTTAAAATATGGGAATTTAAATTTGATGGTTGAGAAAGCAAGAATAGAAGGAAGAAAAAAGGTTTACAAGTTAATTCTCTGTTTTTAGGAAACAGTTTATTGAGGTTGTGCACGTGAGAGTGAACGTAAGAAATTAAGAAATAGGAGTATTAGTTTTTCTTATTAAAACAAGTACCAGCAATTGTATCTTTGCCATTGAAAGTGGTTTCATTTAAATTACTTTTAAGTGCCAGATTGTAATAACATCCCTATGAGAAGTAAGCTTCTATGTAATGTTGGAGATAAATTAGAATGTTTAGCCATCTCTGAAATTTGCAGTTTAAAATAAATCAACTCCTTTATTCTTTTATCAGTGATATGTGCTTGGTCATTTGGTTTATTTGGCTTAAGTAAGCTGTGGCAAGTTTAGAATTCAGAGATAGACCCTAAAGATAATATTCTTTACGCTAGACCTTTGTGAGAGAAGTGAAGTATAATTATTTTAACTCTGATGCTCCTGTTCCAGTAAATTAGTACGTTGAAAGCTTTATTTTCAATTTCAGAGAAAAACTAAAATTTCTCGCACTTAACATACAAGGTGAAGTTAGAATAAGGCATATGGAATCTATATAAATTGTATACATACGTAATGTGTATGTTAATATATTTCAACAATATTTAATATATTTTATATGCTATGTGTAGTATTTGTATATGCACACATATAATGTATGTATATAACTTATATATAACTTTAATGATATATAAGTATTGTGCGTGTATGTGTTTGCATGCATGTGTCTATGTGTACACATCTGTATACATATAGTACTTCCTTAAAACTGTACTGCTTTTCTTTAGTAGGCTGAGTATAATTAGGTGTTTATAGGCTGATACTGAATTCAGTTTCCATAGATATTGGTGGTGGTTTACTTTTTAAAAAGGTTTTTTTGTTTGTTTTAGTGATATGCTTCCATTCACATACAAATCTATTATTGTGATAAAGGTGGCCACGATTTAGTTCAAGATTGTTTATGTCGGAGTCCGAAACACCTGAAGCACCTAAGATTCTGAGTTCTGAAAGGGTTTTAGAAAACCCTGTTTGAAAAGTCACATCACTGAATTAGCTCAAAATTACAGGATTGTCAGTGGAGTGAAGTAAGGGGAGTGTTCACAGTAATATTGCACTTTCAAGGTGACAGTGTAAGATGTGATCCTTTTGTGTTGTTTTGTTTGTTTTTGTTTAGATAGCTATTTTAAGGTATTAAGTTGTAGTTATGTAAAGATATATTACAAGCCAGAATGTCTTCTCAACTTTCCTTCCCCCAGATTCCTCATTTGAGGTTAAAATAATCTTAAAATTTTCTGAAAAGTGGTTAAACCAAAACAGGTCAGATCCTGGAGCAAACACTTTTTAAAGAAGGTGTTGTGGGAAAGGTGCCATAGAGAGCATTTGCTCCAAGTGTTTAAGAGTCATTTTTAATAAGCTGAGTGTACTGAGGGGTTTCTGTTTGAGTAGTTTGTAAGGTTTCTGGATTCTATGTTTGAATATTTGAGGAAGAGCTTAGTAAAAATGAGTTGGAAAAATTAAGCTGTATCTTTGTTACTTTCTGCCTCCTTTTGTCATTTATGGTGAATTTGTGTGTAAGAAGTCAATTTCAAACAGTATTTGGTAGGTGCCTTTTCTGAGTATCTTTTATGTCTATAGATTCTGCAAAAAGACCGATTACAGATGGTATGTAAGAGATATTCATCCGATCAGCAAATATTATCTTTCAGACCCACCTGTCAGTATACATAATTTTACAGAGTATATAATTTTACATCACAGTCATTGTTAATGATGATGATATGGACATAACTTATGTATCAGGAACACTCTCGCTCTCTCCATTATCTCGTTTAATCGTTCTATCAATCCCGTGAGCTGGAAATAACTCCATTTTATAGATGAAGAAATGGAGGCTGACTGAGACACTGTAATGGGTTTTTTCAAAGATTGCACTTTCAACAGTTTATTCTTTATCACAGATTATTATTTAGAGTTTTTCAGTCACCTTTTCTGTAAATTTCTTAAAAAGTAAAATTTTACCTAACTTGTGAAGTGATAGTTTATGTTGGTTCTGGACAAAGACCTGGAGAGGCAAAGTTTTTCTTTGAAGTTGTCTTCCTTTATATACACAGTACATTAAATTATCTTTAGCTTCTGTAACTACCACTCTAAGGAAGGTGGTGGTGTGTTGACTGTGTAAATAGCTTGCTTGACTTGAAAGTGTCATTCTTTTCATAAGAGAAAAGATAGCATAGCATGTTCAGAATGTAGGAAGTATATTAAGTTTCATTCAAAACTTGTTCCGTTTAATATTGACCTTCTGAAAGTGGGTTCACTTTTTCTTAAGTCTTGATACTCTGATGTCTTTCTGAAGGTTCCTGCTAATGCCCCCCAGCCACCTATGAATTGGTCTGGCGTTGAGTACTTTTATGGCCTTTTCCACTTAGCTGCTTTAAAAAAAGTATACTGGGGGGTTCTAATGTACATCTTATCCTTTTCTTGCCTATGAAATGATCTGACTAAAGATGGCAGGTCTTGCTATACTTAGTCTTCCTAGGGGTTTGGTTTCAAACTACTATTATGGATGGCCTCTAATGACTGGATTTCACTCATTTTTCAGTGTGATAAGGGTGGTACAGTGTTGTTTGAAATAAGGTTGTTATTTATTTATTTATTTTTATTTATTTTACGGTACGTGGGCCTCTCACTGTTGTGGCCTCTCCCGTTGTGGAGCACAGGCTCCGGACGCGCAGGCTCAGCGGCCATGGCTCACGGGCCTAGGCGCTCTGCGGCATGTGGGATCTTCCCGGACTGGGGCACGAACCCGCGTCCCCTGCATCGGCAGGCGAACTCTCAACCACTGCGCCACCAGGGAAGCCCTCATTGTACTTTTAATTTGGGTTGTACCATTCTTTCTTTCCTTCATTATTATTGTATATATATCTCTACGTTTCCCTCCTTTTTTCTTTATCCATATCTCCGATTTTTACCCTTTTCCCCATCTTTTTTTTCCTTTTCTGTCTGCCTCTTAACTGTCTGCCATCACTGCTTTTCCCATCATCAAGACCACTTGTTCTCGTAGCAACCAAATTTAATTTTGGGAGTTGGAACAATAAGGTATGGAGTCAGACCTAGATTGGGATTCTGACTTTTTCACTTTCAAGTTATGTGATCTTTGATGAAAGTACTTAATCCCCAAATCCCAGTCTTCTAACTATAAAGTGGAGATGAGAATAGTACTTATCTGTAAGGAAATCCATCTAAGCAGACTATAATAATGAAGTGCTGTCCTCCAAGGCAGACTTTAAAGGGAGACTCATACCTTGGAAAGAAGTTTGACCTCATTCGTTTAATCTGAGTTTAAGAGATACTTCTCCTCACTGATTGTGTGGTACCCTCCCCACTGTCAGTCAACTCTGTTTCATTCCCAGGACTTGCCATTTTATGAGATCAGGAGGAAAAAGTTTGGAGCGGGGGCAGTTAAGGAGTGATTTTTAATGTGTCAGTGTTACATGTTTAGAAGGCAGTTGGATACAGGTGTTTGGAGTTCAAGGAGAGGGTTCATCTGGAATGTCCTTAACGAGGGTTCTTGTTGGATTGTATTGGTAAAATTTTTATGATAGTGCTTTAGTTTCCATTACAATGAGTTAAAGTTTTATGACCTCAAAAAGACTTCTGTATTCTGCATTTTAAAAGCTCATATTAAAAATGCTTTCCGGGCTTCCCTGGTGGCACAGTGGGTGAGAGTCCGCCTGCCGATGCTGGGGAGACACGGGTTCGTGACCCGATCCGGGAAGATCCCACATGCCGCAGAGCGGCTAGGCCCGTGAGCCATGGCCGCTGAGCCTGCGCGTCCGGAGCCTGTGCTCCACAATGGGATAGGCCACAACAGTGAGAGGCCCGCGTAACGCAAAAAAAAAAAAAAAAAAAAAAGCTTTCCAAGAATATTAAGTGATAATAGAATTGAGTCAGTAAAAATATAGTATGTGTAGTTCTGCCAGTAGCATATGTAACATTACTTAGATTTTCTGAATCCAGTTCTTTGTAAAGTAAAACGGCTTTGGTTTAATTAAAGGGGATCATATTGTTTACCATATTAAAATAATGTTTTCAATACCCATTATGTTGACATCTGAGGGTACTGTATATGCTGTTCTTGTTACAGAGACAGAAGTTTTATTCTTTCCTAATTTCAGTTTTGATACTTGCTATAAAAGGACCTTTTTGAATGTTGTGTGTAGTAGATTTTTAAATTATGCCTTAAAAAAACTCTCCTTAACTTTTTCATAGTATGAAGGATTTCTCTTGTATATGGGCTGCTGTAACACCTGTGAATGTCATTTGACGTTCATTTGCTTTAGTTCGTGGAATTAAGGTAACGTGCAGATAAACATGTTGCACAATTACAGATCTTACGCTTTTCCTACATTGAGCTTAGATGGAATTTGGAATACAATTAAAAAGGATAATTAAAAATCAAAGAAATTAATTGTTACCTAGGAAAAGCAATTCACCTCTCCCCCTTAAACAGACATAATTCCTTCAGAATTTGGGGGTGTTCTGTTTCATTTTCACTTTGGTTTACCAAGTTCCTTTTAAAGCCCTAAGGGATTTGGAGTTTGAAGAGGATAAAATACATCGGGACAGACCCCTTCTCACCTCTCCAAATACAACTGTGTAGAGCTTGGTCACACAAGGATTTGGTGCTTTACAAAGAGTATCATTTAAACTGAGTCCTGTAAGACATTTTGGAATGTGTAATTCCGACAAGAGTAGGGCTGTCTGTGCTTATCATTTGGTCATTGAGTTTATATTAGCCCTTTTTTGTGGGGTATTGAAACAGTGGGCACAGAATGGGATTCTCTGAAGAAACAGGAGGGTGCACTCCTAACTGATAAAATTTTAGAGCTGCAAGAAACTATGCATGTGATCTGGTCTAACCTCATTTCACAGAGGAGGAAACAGACACATAGGGTTAAGTTCAAAGCTGCACAGCTAAATCTTGTAGAGGATCAGAAGTAAAATCCAGGTTGTATAAACTCAAGGCTGGTGCTTTTTTCCCTACTGCATGTAGTTCTTAGAAAGATTCCCTTTCTACACAGAAAGGTCATTGTTTATGGATTGTATTGTTTTTCCTTGTTCTTAAGGAAGGTTTAAAGTGCATGTGTTTTTTAAGCAGTACCTGATAAAGAAAATTAAAGAGATTGTTGAAAAAATTTTTTATTATTTTGAATTAAAGATTATTTTGAATGATTTCGACATCCTCAGTTTAATTGCTAAGCAGGCATTTTCTTTTTATTTTTTTTAAACACTAGAAAAGTAAGATATTTGCATGGCTTTCATTCTCTCCCACAGCTATCCCCCTACTCCCTTAGAATAAGTAACTCTGAAGGCTAAAGCAAACACTTTTAGTTTTTTTTGTTTTTTTTTAAATGAATTTAGACTTATAGAGAAATCGAAAAAAATAGTGCAGAGGTTAATGTTAACAATTCATATGACTAGGAAATTAACATTGATTCAGTATTATTTACTCACTTGCCCAAATCTGTTCACATTTCACTAGTGTTTCTACAAACATTTTTCCTGGTTCAGGATCCAGTCCAAAATCCCACATTGCGTTTAGTGGTGATGTCTCTTTAGTTTCCTCCAGTCTGTGGCAGTGTCGCATTCTTTCATTATACTTTTCTTGACACTTTTGAAGATAACTGGTAGTTGTTGTATAGTGCAGAACATTCTTCAATTTGGGTTTGTCTGATGCTTTCAGTATTAGATTGAGGTTAGGAATTTTGGCAAGAAAACCAGAGAAGTGCTGTTGGACCCTTCTCAGCACATCATACCAGAGTACATGTCTTATTATTCTTAATATTAACTATCACGTGGTTAAGGTGGTGTCTGCCAGGTTTTCTACTGTACAGTATTTTTTTGCATTGTAATTAATAAATATCTTATGGGAAGATACTCTGAAACTACAGATATTCTGTTTCTCTTCATACTTTGAAATGGTTCTTGCTTGCAGTAATTATTACTCTGGTGGTTTTCTAATGATGATTTTCTTTATCCATTTTTCCTTCTATATTTATTTATTGGAATTCTACAAGGAAAATTTGTTTTTTCTCTCATATGTATTCAATTATATCATTATAGTCTCATGGATTATAATCCATTAGTATCATCGTATTGTAAGTAAAAGCTTCTTAAAAATGTGTTTTTGAAAAGTTAATACATTGAGATGATTAAAAATTCAAAGGCCTGTTTAGGAGCCTATATGGTGAAAAATCTCTCTTCCACTCCTGTAACCTGGTTACCCATTTCCATTGCTATGAGTTTATTTTTATGTTTCCAGAGATATTAAAAGGGTTGGGAGGGCTTCCCTGGTGGCGCAGTGGTTGAGAGTCCGCCTGCCGATGCAGGGCACACGGGTTCGTGCCCCGATCCGGGAAGATCCCACATGCCGCGGAGCGGCTGGGCCCGTGAGCCATGGCCGCTGAGCCTGCGCGTCCGGAGCCTGTGCTCCGCAATGGGAGAGGCCACAACAGTGTGAGGCCCACGTACCACAAAAAAAAAATAAATAAATAAAAGGGTTGGGAAAAGAGTCATTAGTGAAAATTGCTAGATTCTCAAGTATTACTTTTTAGCTGGATTCTGGTGATATTTACCATTTTACCATTACATATTCTTCAAATATTCATTGACAGATATGTCTTAACCAGATTTCTTAACCTCAGATTTAAATTTTAATACAACAGGTATTATATAGAGATAAGGACTGGTTTCCCCTGAGTATTCTAAAAAATTAAATGACCAGAAGGCAACATTTTATTAAATAATACTTGATACATAATATGTAAAACTAACCAGGTTTAAAAGTAACTAACCTCCAAACAAAATCCAATTTAAATGAGAAAGGATGCCTATTTCAATTAAATAATTAATTTTTATTCACCTAAAAAAATGCTTTCCTCCACTCTGTTCTGTTTTTTCTAATAGCCTATTTTGCCGTCTTTAGGAACCAAGGCCTAGATTTCATCCCCAAAACTGCTTTCTGTTAGCATGGAGTGAAAGAGGAGGGCTGCAAAGACTTTTTTGGTAGTCACTAGTAAAACAGTGAACGTACTGGACTGTACTTGTTACAGCATGGCTAGCAATAAACCAAAAGCTGGATTGTTCCACTTTTTTTAAAAATTAATTTTTATTGGAGTATAGTTGCTTTACAATGTTGTGTTAGTTTCTGCTGTACAGCAAAATGAATCAGTTACATATATACATATATCCCCTCTTTTTTGGATTTCTTTCCCATTTAGGTCACCACAGTGTATTAAGTAGAGTTCTCTGTGCGATACAGCATGTTCTCATTAGTTATCTATTTTATACATAATATCAATAGTGTATATGTGTCAATCCCAATCCCCAGTCCCCCCCCCCACCCCGTTGGTATCCATACATTTGTTCTCTACCTCTGTGTCTCTGTTTCTGCTTTGCAAATAAGAGCATCTATACCATTTTTCTAGATTCCACATGTATGTGTTAACATACGATACTTGTTTTTCTCTTTCTGACTCTTCACTCTGTATGACACTCTCTAGGTCCATCCACGTATCTACCAATGACCCAGTTTCGTTCCTCTCTATGGCTGAGTAATATTCCATTGTATATATGTACCACATCTTCTTTATCCATTCCTCTGTTGATGGACCCTTAGGTTACTTCCATGACCTGGCTATTGTAAATAGTGCTGCGATGAACATTGGGGTGCATATGTCTTTTTGAATTATGGTTTTCTCTGGGTATATGCCCAGGAGTGGGGTTGCTGAGTCATATTGTTCCACTTTCTTATTTTCCATCTCTAATTACCATCTCTTAAAGTGAGTTTCAAGGACTTCTTATTCCAGAATTCCTTTATGAAACCCTAAATGAAAGCTGGTTGCACTAGCTATGACCTTGGACAAATTCTTTACTCTCTGAACATATTCTTCCTTCCTGCCTTCCTTTTTTTGTAAAATGGGTATTATATACTACCTCAGATCCTGTGAGGATCATGTGAAAATTCATATACAGTATTTTTAGCATGGTGGAGGTCCTCATTTAAAAAAAATAATTAGATAGGTCTTTGTGGTTTATTTTTAGACCTGAGAGTGAGTGATTTAACCTTTATTATAATTTTATGTGGGGAATCCAATATTATATTCTGCATTTTGACTTAGAATTCTTTCTACCATCCTAATGAGGATAACTTAATTAATTTTCTAAGTGTTATTATTGTAAAAAAAAATCTATATAGTAATGTGAAAGCTAAACTGTCCTTGTAAATCCATCTCCCAGAGATGATTACTCTTAATAGTTGTTACATCCTTTTTTTGACTTCTCTGTGTCCATCTAAAAATTCACATACTTAGTATAAGTTGGATCATATAATAAACATTCTTTTCTGTAACCTTTGAAAGAGCCTTTCCAGGGAAGTGCAGCTACTATTAAATACCTTTCATGTTACAAAACTGCTGCTGAGAACAATCTTGGAACTAGGATGGACTATATCATATTTTTTATGTGAAATTTATCAACAACTTTGAACAACTGTTAATTTTGGCAGTTTAAAGGAGGGCTGTTGAATTTAATTTTGTAGTTTTTCTTTTTGTGCTTATAGTCCTGAAATACAAAACACAGTTTAACTGGGCAGGTGGGGGGAAGGTCCCATCTAGAGAATTGGCAGTAGCTTGATTTTTTTTTTTTTTTCTTGCCAGTTTTAGCGTAGTTGCCTCAAAATTAAATCAGATTTATTTGGTCAAGTAAGCAAAATATATTCCATTAAATAGTGCATATTCTTTAGTAACCTGCTTTTTAATTCATTTGTTTTCTGTACCATGTGGATGTGGCTTTTTAAAATGAGCACAATGAAGTTATATTATTCTGTGGGTTTTGCTCTGCTCAAAATACCTTTAAAACTTTCCCTGTATTTAGTAAACCCTGAGTTAGAGGTTCTTTTTTCAGAAGAGATCTTTGTTGCCCCTAAGTACATAAGGGCACATAACAGCCACCTCTTTGTGTAGTAGCAGTTGTCCTTTGGTTATAAGTAGACTTTTAATATTATTGCTGTAAGATTTAATGAATTTCATGTAAATAGAGACTGGTGATTTGTTAATTAAGACCTAAAACAACTAAAATCTTACTTTGCTTTTTGTGTTAGTATACCAGGTTAGCGTTCAGTAAGAGATGGATTGCAGATAGTGAGGAAATAATAGATCCCATTGAAATTCATTTAGAATGATGAAAGCTGTCATTTTAACTTTGTTTATAAAATGTATACTGTGTACATCAAAGCGTATGTACATATTTATAAAGAGTTGGCTCTTTACTGAACAAATTAATGGAAAATGTTAAATTAAAAAAATGAGGCATTTATGGTCAAATGACACTGTAACCTTTTCATTTCTTCCTGTATTTTAGCTCCAGCTGTATTACAATGGATGAGGTAACTTTTTTGATGAATTTAAATGTAAGCCTTGAAGAAAAGCCAGATAGATGCCCAAATAAAATGTATATGTCTATCATATCAGCATAGCTGGTTGAGCAGTTGGAATTAGCTACCACAACACTGAGTGTAAGGTGTGGTTTCCATGAAATTTTCTTCAGTGTGTTGAAAAGCCATCTTTTAATTTGCATTGTTAAAAATTCTGAAAATAATTTTTTCATGCATTTTTTTAATATTACTTTTGTATCATTAGGTTTTTTTTTGTTTACTACTGAGCTGGTAAATACTTTTTATATTTTATTTTCTTGGTTTTAATTTGTTGAAAAATTCTAAACCAGAAAGTAAAATAGGGCTATATTTTATTCTTTATCTAGTCTTCCAACTTTGCAGCATTAAATTTATGCACAGCCATTATCTATCTATCTTCTGGAATGACTACTTAATTTTGTAAGTTAGATTTCTTAGCCTGTATTTTTCTCTTCTCCTGTATTTCCTCATGTTGTCCTAATTCTGACATTGTACTCTTCCACAGAGTGGTTGATCTATTTTAGTTAATCTAACAGTTCAGATTTTAAAAGAATGTGCAAAATTTTAAGGTGGCGGAGGATGGGATGCGCATACAGTGTAGCTCAGATACAGCACAAGTGGTGGTGATGAAAAAGCTAAAACCACAGTGAGTTAAAGCTTATGAAACATAAGAATGAATTTAAAACACATTTTTAGTTACATCCATAGTTAGGTGAATTAAGGGAAAGGGAAAAGACTTAAGACTGATGATGTAATATTAATAGGTTACGTAAAACAGAACTGTGCAATGATTGTTTTCCCTCTTAGGAGCAGAATTCACTGACTGACAGTTGAGCTTTAGTTTGGAAAAGGAAAAAAAAATCAAGATAATTAAAGCAGAGAAGTGTGAGGAGACAAAGTAGTATAACCAAAGCAAATTTTCAGGCCTAGGCAAAAATGGTTTTCAGGGTATTGAAATTTGGAAAAGATGTGATCACTGAATGTCAATTCAAGAAAACATGGAAAATGAGAGGAGCCTGAATGCTGGAAAGGTTAATACTCCCAGAAGCTGAAAAACTTAACATTCTCAACTTGATGGCACAAGCTGTAGATTCCAGAAGTGATTATTTCCTGTTTAACTCTGGTGGATCCAGCAGAAGGTTCCAGTTCTAGTGTAGCTTGAGATGTCATCAAATAGTTGATATGGTATGCCTGAATTTTAATATCCAGGTTAGAGAAATGTGTGTGCTATGAAATTGCAGTTAATTGGATCCTTGACTCACAGAATAGTCATCCCTAAAGAATGTCAACTGACAGATTGACATCAGTCTGAAGGTATTAGTCTAGTAGAAAACAACCACGAAAAGAATTTTAATTTTCCACTGGAAGTATGGAATGGTGGAAGGTTGGCCTACTACCTCTACCATGTCAGCAGTGCACTGTGCTCATCAGAGAAGTAAGGGGGTATTCTTAAACGTGCAGTGGAAGTGGAGTGTTTGGGACCGGAGGTAGGCAGCCTCAGTCTGCATACTCATAGGTGGTCAGGGAAGGATGTGTGTGCTACAGGGTTTTCCATTTTAAGAGAGACACAGACAAATGGATTATGTCTAAGTGAGTGGGAGGGTATAAAACTATGTCATATAGATCAGTGAAGAGGACACTTAGATTACAGAACTTTTCAAGTATTTGTAGGACTGTCATATGAAAGGCGTTTAACCTCTTTGATGAGCTTTGGAGTGTTGAGAGGGGGTGAGTGGGAGAAATTTCAGGGAAGATAAAATTCAGTAAAATTTGTAACATTTGAGAACAGTTCAGAGATGTCTAAAACAAATTGTGTTGATATTGGGGATACTTTGGGATTATTGTAAATAGGAATTTGTACTCTAAGTGATTTAAGCAAATGGTTCTGAACTTGTAGTTCTCTGTTGTTTGATGAAGGTAGTGTGGAGATGGGGACGTTAGAGCATTATCATGTAATGTTTGATGCAACAAAAGAATATGTAAAACATACTAGTTTTGAAGCGCTCCCATGTTTCATAAACACACACCTGTAAGCCCCCACTCATGAAGGAATTTAGAGCATTGCGCTTGCCCATGCCTGTGACAGGTTTCTGTAATATTTTGGCTAGGATAACGTTAACAAAAGCTCTGATTGCCAGGTCTTAAAGAATGAAAAGCCTTGGAGACAAAACTTTTAAAAAACATTGGAGTCATGGGAAAAACAATAAATGAGTCTTTGTCTCCTAAGGTTGGAAACCAGTGGATTCACTGAAGTCATTCAATAAGCAACCTTCAATCATATGAGGTACAGGCACAGGGAGGGTAAATAGGAGACTTGTCTGAAATCACACAGTTACTATTAGAACTGGAATCAGAACTTGTTTGACTTTAGTGTCCTAAGTAACGTGCCAGGAAGTGCTAATGATTTGCTGGCTAGAAAGATGCTGTTGATAAAGGTAGTACTCAGCTGGTTGAGTTTACAGTGAAAATTGTAAATTCCTTGGGAACTCAAACTGTCTTAGTCACCTTTTCATTCCCATCAGTACTGTCTTGTATGCAATTTGTTTTCTACTATTAAATTGAGTGATATCTTAGATACTGAAAGAAACACGGTAGAAGGATTTTTAAATTTTAAGTAGACTATATAATTACATTGTAATTTTACTTCACATACTCCTGTCATTAGAAAACAGGTCAGAGTTCCTGTCCTCTTGACTTTAATACCCTATCTGTGGCAGAGTTGATGATGCCTGCTTTCACATTTCTAATCCATGCCTCTTACTGTTCTTCTACCTTAGAGTATCTGTTTGTTTATATACCTCCCATATTAGACTAACTTCTCTGAGAACTGGGGCCATGACTTGCTTAATGCCCTAGAACCTAGTTCATTCCTCTCTTCATTCACCCATCCATCTGTCCAATTTACTGAGTATTAAATGAGGACCCACTGTATTCCAGGCACTATTGTAAGAGCTGGGGATACAGCAGGTAACAGAATTTCATGGAACTCTAAGCTATTAAATAATCACAAAAATATTTAGAGAAATACAAGTTAAGTGGTAAATGTATCTTTTCTTCCATTACATCATCTAATTGGTTATATGAAGTTGTTGGTTTTTGTATATTATTTTTAAATCTAGTCATCTAACCTGAATTTTCTTATTTATAATGGATTTTCTTGGTTTTGCTAAGTTTGATAAATTTGTTTACCTGAAAATCATTTTTTCCTCTTCAACCTACTGTATTACTATGTTTAAAGATTTTTTAAAAAATATTGAATTATTCTTGCATTCATGCTGTAAATTCCACTTTGTCTTGGTGCATTATTCTTTTAATGTGTAGCTGGTGGAGATTGTTCACTTAGGATATTTGCATCTCTATCTACAAGCAAATTTTTTCTGTGGTTTTCTTTTATGCTATTGTCAGGTTTTTATTTGAGTGTTATTAACTTCATAATAAGAATTGGGCAGTTTTTGAGGAGGAAATTTTAATGTAATAAACTAATGTTGGAAGTGCCTTTACATAGAGACCTTGACTAAAGGATATATGTGCAATTTTAATTAGATTAAATTTTTCTAATGCCCTCTGGTTAATTACTTGCTGTAATTACATAATTATGTAAACAACCATTTATATTTAAATTGTAGGTCATTGGAAATTTGATTTGAGAATTGCTGTCATATGCTAATTTAAGATAAACACTAATTTGATACTGGACATCTTTGAGAAAGATTTCATTAAGGGAGTAGAAGTATAAAAAAGAACTTAAAGAATCAACTCTTGTCCTTATAATGTAGTTAAACACAAGGTACCTTCTTTTGATTTTTTTTAAAAAAGAGTTCACTTGCTATACAGAGATAAACATTTGGTAAACTTTGACAAGCAAATTGTTAGTTAAGAGATAAGATTCGTTATAAAATGAGTATTGCCATCACTGAAGCAGAAAATGTATTGTAGTGCAGTATTTTCATTGACAGTCTTTATAACTGGGTGAGAACACCTTTGATCATGCCTTTTTACTGCAGTGGATTTTATTTAACTGAAAGTGATTTAAATAACTAGTTAAGAAAATTAAAGTGTGAAATTTGATAGTTCCTTTACAGCGATAAATTGAAATTCTATGTTTGGAAGGCATACAAATACAACTTAAGTGGTAAATGTATCTTTTCTTCCATATGAAGTTACTGTTTTTTGTATATTTACATATTCTTTAACCTAGTCATCTTACCTGAATTTTCTTATTTATAATTAATTCTTTTGGAATTTTAGTATTTATTTTAAAAATTAATTAATTCATTCATTTTTGGGCTGCATTGGGTCTTCATTGCTGCACGCAGGCTTTTCTCTAGTTGCGGCCAGCGGGGGCTGCTCTTCCTTGTGGTTCGCGGACTTCTCATTGCGGTGGCTTCTCTTGCTGCGGAGCACGGGCTCTAGGCGCACGAGCTTCAGTAG
>NC_041223.1:5196825-5202848 GCF_002837175.3 Physeter macrocephalus | reverse complement strand
TTGTTGCGGAGCACGGGCTCTAGGCGCACGGGCTGCAGTAGTTGTGGCACGCGGGCTCAGTAGTTGTGGCACACGGGCTTAGTTGCTCCACGGCATGTGGGATCTTCCTGGACCAGGGATCAAATCCGTATCTCCTGCATTGGCAGGCAGATTCTTAGCCACTGCGCCACTAGGGAAACCCGGAATTTTGTTTTTAAATACTAATGGACACAAGCTTTTTCCCCAAGGAGGACATAATCCATAACATGGAGAGACGGTTACAGATGCATTCAGCTAAATTAATAATGACAACGCTTATTAGACAGTGAATTCCAGTGGGCAAGGGCCTATGGAAGCTTAATAAAGAACTCTTGAGGAATTAATTGATATCTTTGAATTAATTGATATCTTTGTATAGGACTTGATCTATTAAGGTAGATTTCTCATAATTTTTTTTAGAAGTGATATTCATACCTGGGAACTGTCATAATAATTGTTTTAAAAAGGTCATTGACTTTAGGTATCTCTCTTTCTTTTATTTCATTCATTAACTCATAGTTTGATCTCCATACCATCTTTTCCTCAAAACTTCCGATCACCAATGGCTTAGTGGTCACATCCAAGGTACTGCCCTCTTTGGCTCTTTACCTTACAGTACTTGTGTGGTATTTGACACTGATGATCACCCTGTCCTTGAATCTGTCGTTTTTAGCTTCTTTGATGCTTCTCTTCCCTGGTTCTTCTGTCTACCTCCATTTCTTCTTGGTTTGGATCTTCTTTTCCTCATCCCTTAAATGGTGCTAGGGTCATTCAGTTCTTCCTTCTCCCTATACCCCCTCTAAGACATCTCTTCTGTTCCTATAGCTTTAACCAATACATTTGGGTATCAGACTCAGACTTCTGCTGAACTTAAATTTTGTGTATCTATTGGACATCTCTTTTTGGATATTCCAAAGATACCTAAAATATCTAAGGAAGTGGTCCGGTTTAAATCTCATTCAGATAGGTTAGTTCTGAAGTATAAAGGAAGCTTTGGTATTAGTTTTGTCTTATAGGCATTCTTAGGATAGTTATTTGGCTGAAGCTATCATTTGGAATGACTGGTTTTTTTTAGGCATGGAGAAATTATGTAAAATAACTGGTCTGTATCATAGTGAATAAAAGCTTGGGCTCTGAAGTTATTTTGGGGACTTCCCTGGCGGTCCAGTGGTTAAGACTCCGTGCTTCCAATGAAGTTATTTTTAATAAAATGTATTATTTGGTATAAGTTTGATTTCTGGTAGAAATTAATTAAGACTGTAGTTCTGTTAAATGTAGACTTAATCCAGAGAATGACAGACTAGGTCAACAGCTCTTCTTTGAGTTTTAACACTTTATCAATGAAATCCTCCCCTACCCTCTTATTTTTTTTTTTCCTGGGCTAGTAAGAATATTTTTTTGTCTAACACATTTAAAATTTTTACTTTTAACAGAAATTAGCAGAGTACGGAAAGACATGTACAATGACACATTAAATGGCAGTACAGAGAAAAGGAGTGCAGAATTGCCTGATGCTGTGGGACCTATTGTTCAGTTACAAGAGAAACTTTATGTGCCTGTAAAAGAATACCCAGATGTAAGTATATTTTGTTTATATTCAATGTTTTTTTCCTGCTTCACATACTTCGGGAAGAGATATATCTGATGGTAAATACTTAAGCATTGTCAGCTGCTTTTAAAAAAAATTTCATGTGAGGGACTAGAGGCATGAATAGTTTGGTGTGGATAATTTAATAAAATTTTTTTTTAAAAATATGTTTTCATTTGAATGCTGCTGTGTCACTTTGGAAGTCTAGAACCCAGTAAAGACTTGGTTCTAGATTTCAAATTGAGGCAAGAATTATGGAAAGAGCTTTGGCCTGAATGTCAGAGAGCAACAAGTACAACTTTGTGCTTGTCTTTGATATGACCTCAGCGAAGCTGTGTCATCCTTTCAGAAAAATGAGAGGTTAGACTGTAGGACAGCTAAGGTTCCTTGCAGCACTAAAATTTTTATCATAACCACTATTTATAATATTTTTTTCATCTCAGTTCCTTGTTCAGCTATTCTCTGCGTATCTTGTTGCGGATAGCCTCCTTATACTATACAATTAATTTATAAAAGGCTCCAACTCTTTGCCTTTGGTTACAAAGCCCTACATGATATGGTCCTTTTTATTTCTGACCTCATCTTAAATGATTTTCCCTCTTCCTCAACATACTGCAGTTACGTTGGCTGTTAAGAATAAGTTAAGTCTGTTCCCAGCCCAGGTACCTTTGTGTTTTCTGTGCATTGATCTTAACTGGCTGGCTTCTTCTTGTCATTAAGTTTTTAGCTTAAATGTCACTTTAGAGAGGACTCCTCTGACCATTTTATCTAAAAGCAATCTGGTTACTCATTATTTCACTTAAGTCTCTTTATTTCTCTGCAATAGCACTTATTATCTGGTATTTTTCTTTTTTATTTGTTTATTTTCTTATCTTTCCGCAGCACAATATAAGGTACTTAAAACAAGAACCTGTTTTTGTTATTTACTGCTATATTCCCAGTGTACATAATATTGGCACATAATAGGTATCCAGTACCTACTGAATATGTAAAGCCAAATTGATGGCTTTTTGCTGACTTTTCTGAAAGGAAAGACAAGAAGGAGTTGATATTGTAAGCTCAAAAATGTGTTGTGTACCCTAAGTTGCATTGATTGTATGGATAGTATTGTAGTTTGGAGATGGGAAGTAAATGTCATAAGTTGAGTTAATGGGGAAAAAGTGTTGCTATTTCATAAGATGTGTTTCTAATATAGTTTTCTTACAAGCTAATACGTTTACTCTTTTTTTTAGTAAGTATTTTTGGTTGCAAATATGTAAACAGTTCTGGATAACATAGGCAAAGAAAGAGTTTGTTGGAAGATAATTGGGTGTTGTACAGAGGGTTAAAGGAATAGCTGGAGAACAAAGCTTCATATAAGACAGGAACCAGGGCAGTTCTGAGAATCTCAGCAGTGGGAGTTTAGACCTTCCCTATTGAGAGCCTTGCTCTTAACATAATTTGGCATCAGTGCCTCTCAGATTTTATCTTCAAACTTCAGATTAGGAGAGAGAATGTATTTTGGACCAGTCTGCCATGAGTAAGGCCTGGGCTTAACTGACATAACCTAGACGTGACCACCCTGGACCTATTCTGGGTATTGGATGATTCTTTGGTGTGCTAAATTGTGATTTGAGCAGCTGTCCCAATTGGAGTCTACTACTTTTTGGTGTTTCAGTATCTCCTAAAAGATACCAGCCTTCTCATCTGCTTGTTTGAACTCTAAAGGATAAGGATTCAGCACAAGCCATTAACATAGAATAGGTAAGAGCATGAGACTGTGTTAGAGAATATAACCTTAATCTGCCTGGTCCCCATTCTTTCAAAAAAAATGCTATTCAGGGAATGATGTTTATATTGCATTACTTAAAAGACACATGTTCTGTATAATCCTCTAAGTCAGAAGAGATGTATTTTATATTGTGGGTCCAGGGGGAGGCACCTTTTTACTCTATTCCTATCCTTTTTCCACCAGTTGAGATTCACTGTCATGGTCAACTACAGTTGTTGACACGTGTTTTGGAGCGAAACATTGTCTAGTTCAGTGGTTGTCAAAATGTGGTCCCAGGACTATAGTATCCACACCTCCTAGGAACTTGTAAATGATCAAGCCCCACCCCAGACTAGATGAGTCAGCAACTCTGGGGCTAAAGCCCAGCAGTCTGCCTGCCAAGCCCTGTAGATAATATTGATGCATGCTAAAGTTTGAGAAGCACTGCTCTCATTTGTTTACATTGTCATCATAAGCTGGGCTAACAGGGAATCACGTAGGGTCCTTTTACCAGGCATTGTTTCAGAAGGCAGGAAGGGGTGGTGAACTGAATGTCTCTGCTCTTGTGGAGCAGGCATTGCAGTAGCAGAGACAGACAATAAACAAATGAATATTTTTTTTAGGTTCAGTCAGTGCTGTGGAAAAAAAAGTGGAGTGAGCAGATAAACAGTAGCTATGTGTTTATAGTCAAGGAATCTCTTATAAGATGAAAGGAATGCAGAGACATGAATGGAGTGTTGGGGAGGAAGGCATGAAATCGTCTGGGGGAAGAACATTCCAGGCAGAGTGACCAGCAGTGCAGCGATTCTGAGGCATGAGCACGCCTGGGAAGTGTAGTAAGATGCGAGGTTAGAAAGTTAGCAGAGGGGCCCTACGCTCAAGCGGCTGTGGGTCCCGGTAGGGATTTCCTGTACTACTGAGTGAAATGGAAAGCCAGGGAGTGCTGTGGGCTCAGTTGGGTTTTAATAGATTCATTCTGGCTTCTGTGTGGAGAAAGGCTGTGGGTGATGGTGACAGCAGGGAGACCAGCTAGGGGGCAGAGGAGGAGCTTGAACAAGAGGACTTAGAATGCTTGGATCCTTCATAATTGATGACGTGGAGCCAACAAAATTTGCTGGTAGATTGGATATGGGGTGTGAGGGAAAATTAGGAGTAGCTCAGAGGTTTCGATTGATTGGAGTAACAGAATCACCAGTTCTTGAGCTATGAAAGACTGAGGGAAGAGCAGGTTTGGGGGTGGGGCTTAGGTTCTGATTTAGAGGTGTTGAGTTTGAAGTCAGACATCCAGATGTGGGCATGTCAAATAGGCAGGTGGGTATATGAGTTGTGGATGATTCTTGGCACCCAAAAGTGTCTATTTTATCAAAGCTTTTTAAATGAGAAATTTAGTTATTCATAGGAGAGAAACAGGTATAAAGCCATTTTGGTCCTCCAGATCATTTTTTTAATACCTTGATTTTAAATTTCTGTTAAAAGAATTTGGCAAAATTGGGATCCGCATATAGTTTTTCTTTGAGGTTATCAGTACATACCAAATGAATAGTAACTGTTTTGTAGTCTGTACTAGGAACTGTATCTCATCTTTAAAAAAAAATTAAATAATGTTAAACAAAATAAAACAAGGGCGTGTGTTGTGTGTCTGATTTTGGCAGTATGGAAAAGATTTTATTTCAGAATTATGAATTAGATATTGGCCACGATGAAACAAATATGCATTCTTCTTACTTCTGTTTTTCTTAATATGTCTTAGAGATCATCACGTATGCTTCTCTCTCACCTCCCCCTTTTGTATGTAGGCTCGATTTTGTGAGTGAATTCATCCTATTTGACTCAGAAATGCTTTATTAAAGCTTCAAAGGGGCAGTGTAGCACAGTGGTCAAAAGTAGGGACTCAGACTCCTGGCTGGCTCTGCTGCTTGTATTGTGACTTTGGGCAAGTCCGGTCCTTAGTTTCCTCATCTCTGTAATGGAGATAGTCTCTCACAGGCTTATGAGGGGTTATAAGTGAGTTAATACATGTAAAGCACTTGGAAAATGCCATTATGCTGTGTAAGTATTACCAGAATGTAAGCTCCATGACGGTGGGGATTTTTCCCTTTTTTGTATTCTCACTGCCTAGGATAACGTCTAGTAAACGGTAGATGTATAATAAATACTTGTTGTGTGTATCTGTATGAAAGACTCACTTTTTCAAATATTGCTGAAATTTTAAAAAAATATGTTGCCTTTTGAGTTTGCACATAGCAACTTATTTATAAAAGTAAGTGTTAATTTGGAGATATTGTTTTGGAGTTGGCTGTGTATAGCTCTGGGACTGATAAGAAAAGAAAGTCTTAGATCACGTGTTTGAGAAATTAGATAGTGCCGTATAGTGTCCTTCGCAATGTTTTTGAATCACTGGCTTAATGGTATGGGAATGAGAAGGTAATATGAGTAGCTTGTTGAAGATGTATTAAAAATTTTACACATTTATTAATATTTATACTTATTAATAAAGCAGACTTTTATTGCATCTCTACTGTGTACTAAGCACGTCCTGGAGGTGGGGATATTAATTTAGTAGAGAAAACTCTTTGACATAGTTGAGGTGATAGTGGGTTTTTGAGCCATTCAGGCCTAGGTTTTTTTTTTTTTTTTTTTTTTTTTTTTTTTTTTTTCGGTACGCGG
>NC_041223.1:5174951-5196759 GCF_002837175.3 Physeter macrocephalus | reverse complement strand
ATTTGCCTTGTCTTACCCCTCCCTGCCTTCACCCGTCTCTTTCTTCTTTCTCATAAATCATGGGTTTGCAATTTTTTTTTGGAAAAGGCCAGATAGTAACTATTTTAGGTTTTGCAGCCTCATACAATCTCCATCACATGTACTTCCTGTTCTTTTTTTTGCCTTTTGTTAACATTTAAAATAATGCACAGGCCTTACACAGACTGGCTGTGAGCTGGATTTGGTCCACAGGCCATAGGTTGCTCCCCACTCTAGATACATATTTTGTTGTCATTTCCCTTCAGGCCTAAATCACCACTTTTAGCATTGCTCATACAGATTTTTTCAGCTTTCGTTTATCTGAAAATATCTTTATTTGCTTTTATTTATTTATTTTTTTTGCGGTACGCGGGCCTCTCGCTGTTGCGGCCCCTCCCGTTGCGGAGCACAGGCTCCGGACGCGCAGGCTCAGCGGCCATGGCTCACGGGCCCAGCCGCTCCGCGGCATATGGGATCTTCCTGGACCAGGGCACGAACCCGCGTCCCCGGCATCGGAAGGCGGACTCTCAACCACTGCGCGACCAGGGATGCCCCAGGCCTAGGTTTTGAATCCTGGCTTAGTGCCTTCCTGGCTGTATTTGTCAACAGTTGCCACAGCAGTGCTCCATGTAAGCTATCCTAAAACTCAGTGGCATAAAATAACAAGCATTGATTTCTGTGCTCTTTATTTAGTCTACACTGTATGTTGGCTGCTGTTCTGCTGATTGGGCTTAGCCGAGGTTGGTCTAGGCTGGCTCTGGGTGGGTTTAGATTACCTTTATGTTCCTGCTGGGCTCAGCCCAAAGGGGCAGCAGCTACTTGGAGCAAGCTCTTTTCATGGCAGGTCAACGGAGTGTCAGAGCCAAGCCAAGCCAAGCCAAATTGCTTAAACACGTGTAAGACCTCTACCCTTCTTCCATCAGCTAACATTCCATTAGCTCAGTGATTGTCAGCTGGATGATTTTGCCCATCTGGGGCATTTGGCAATTTCTAGAGCTATTTTTGGTTGTCAAAACTTGGCGGGAGTACTAGTGGCCTCTAGTGGGTAGATGCCAGGGCTGCTTCTGAACATCCTACAATGCACAGGACAGCCCCGGGCAACCAGGAATTATCCTGCTCCAAATGTCAGTAAGTGCTGAGGTTGATAAACTGCATTATCAAGTCACTCCGTCCACATGAGAAGGGGACTAGAATAAATATTAGCAAAAAATAATTAAGACTATCACACTGGCTTTGAGCACATGTAAACTTTAGAATCTGTTTCCTTGTCTATAAGATCATAAGGTCTACCTCATAGAATTATTTAGAAGAATGAAGATAACAGATATATGGTATCTGGATAGAACACTCAGTACGGTTCTTATGATCATGACTAAGGAAAAAATTCCTATCCTTGAAGGAGCCCACAGTGTTATATGAAAGAGAAAGGCTATTGCATTATCATTTAAGACTATTTAAGTTTATCATACATTCATAAAATGACTGACATGGATAAAGACTAAAGTTAATGCATAGGCCATCAAAGTGTTGATTTGGCCGATTTATTAAGGACTTGTTTGAATCCATGAAGATCTTATAAACAGTATATGAATGGAGTTAACTCTGATTGATATAAGTAAAAGATGTTATGTTTTAATGAGTCAGTAATAATTCTGTCATTAAATTTGCCTGGTTATTGTTTTTGGGTTCTGAGAAATTGTTTTATAGGATCTGCCAGAGTGGTAGAATAAGTTTCAAATATTGGCAGGGTCTAGCTGTTAGGGATATTAGTTAGCCTGTATATACATGAACAGATTAGATTGCGAAGCTGTTAGCTTGGGATATGTTATGATTAAATTGTAGTGAGACTTTCCCCAGAAATGTTATATGAAGATAACTTTGATTTTCTGATGTTTTTAAAATAGGTTTTAATTTTGAATGATTATAGCGTTAAAAGGTTTGTCTTGGGTCTAGGCTATTCGTGGTGACACATATTGTCAAAGGGTTGTACAATGGGTAAATGCCCTTTCAAATAATTTTTCCAGCTTGTAGGATTTCAGCATGGCAACTATAAATAATGGTAGGTTTATAATGTTTTTCACAGTACACACTATAGCTCATAATAATAGTCTATGTCAGTGGTGGAGCATGAGTTTTAAGTTGCCTTTCAATTTATTTCTCTTGGCCTTGCAGGTAAAATTTGGCTAGTCACAGCTTCAGAGTTAGTATGGAGTTATTCGTACGTTTCACTTTCTCAAGATTGTCATCTGCAAATTGCTTGTTGAGCTGGCATTTGTTTTGGAGGAGTTATGAAAAGAGAAAAGGGGTCAATGCAGTTGGTTATCTTTACTTAAGCCTTTGTTCCTTTGACTCTTGTGGCTTTCTTGTGTTAAAAGACTCGATATAAACTACTTTCACCTTTTTCTTCTGAGAAACAAATGGATGTTAAGTCAAAATTTAATGATCTACTAAGTCTCTCTTCTCAATACCAAGGTTAAGCCTTGATTTTTGGCAGGATATGATCTTAATTATAAGTGAAAATATTTTAAAACATCTGCATGTCTCTCTTCGATAGTTTATACAGGAAACTCTTAAAGATAGCTTGTTGATTTGAAGAAGGTTAGATACATATTTTTATTGAATGGCGTTGTGAAGTGTTTCAGATTATATATTAACCTATTGGAGTTTTTAACTTAGCAGTACAATTTGATAATATAGAGCATGTCTAAGTTTTAGGTAGAGAAACTGTTATTGTTGACTTGTAACTTTAAACAAATCAATTTAGTGAAGGTCAATTTCACGACATTTGGTTTTGAAGTTTCATTTTTATTTCATTCTGCAAGGATATATTGAGGTCCTACTGTGTACCAAATATTTAATAGGCTCTTTGTGGTCTGAGATATACTAAATTTCTTAGGATGTTAATAGAAATTATTCCAAAAAGGATTTCAAGACAGTCTGAAAACAAAGTTTGTTTAGCTCAGGTTTTTTCAAAATTTAACAGTTTTTAAAATAAGCCTTCTCAGAGTCTTAAAATGTGAATGCTTTCTTTTGTAAGTAATATATTTTGATATTAAAAAGGACTAGTGTCTAGAAGAACGAGTTAAAAGATGGAGTTTGTTTTTAGGGAAGAATTATTGCTTGTAAGCAAATGTTTTCCAGGCTCAGTTGAGATACAAAGTTTTGTCTGTGATTTATCTTATCCAAAAAGAGTTTGTTAGGATCTGCTCTGTTAAAATTATTGTTACAAAGGACTTTTGGAATTAGATGGAAACCTAATTACAGGCATCAACCTCCATATCTCTAAGATTCTCACTGAAATAATCAAAGGAATAAAATACAAAGATTGGAGAGAAACCTGCCTCTCAGGGCTATTGGATGTTTCTGTTAGATATTAAAGGAAAGCTCAAGGTGCTGATCTGCTCTTGGCCCATTTTGGGAGGGCAGTCTCTCCTGGAAGTGAGTGAAGCAGTCAATAACAGAATCTTCCTAATCCTAACCCTCTCCCCTCCAAAGTTGGCAAATGAAATGGGGTGTGGAGTAGTCCAAGGTTATACCACTTGAGCTTGGCCACCCATTTTTGTGCCTGCTTATCATAGGTGACCTAAATTTATTTTGTGAGTAAATGAACTCATCATATATGCCTTCTTTTGGTTCCAATTTGAGCAGAAAACTACTGTAGTTTTTGATAGAACCTGCCTTAACTTTACCCCATGGACATTGAAATAGAACTTTTCAGTGACTAGCCTTGGAACTAAATTTAACTATTTCATTGGGAAAGCATATTATATGTCTTAATAAACCCAGCCCTTTAGAACAAAATAGTTCATAATAAATTAGGGACTTCCTGAAATCTAATTTTTGACTTCAGTAGAACACTGCTTTTCCTAACTTCAAAAATAGTTTCAGTAAGTAGCCTACCTAGCATGAACTTGGCCATCTCCATGTTTCATATTGGTATGACAATTTTTTCTTTATTACTTGGTAAGGAATTGATTGAGTTTAAAAAAATGTATCATGTTGTATTGTTTGGGGTTATAGAACAATGATTGATTACTTTCTTGCCTTTTTATTTGTAAGATTGTATAAAAGCAGTATAAATTTGCAGTTTTAAGGACAGGCTAAAAAAAAAGAAAAACAAAATTTGAGAAGTAATTAGAAACATGAAGGCCAAAGAGGAGATCTGAGTATAAACCAGTAAAATTTTGGTATCATTCAGTAGCAAGAGGCTGAACGAAGGCAATGGCAGTTGAAATGAACACAAGGGGACAGATTAAACAATGAAAATATTAAGATTTCTTAGTCTGTTACATGTGGAGGATAATATTGTAGAGGAACCAAGAGTAAGAGATGATAAAAGTACTATATTAATAGAATATAATAATTAAAAATCCCTGTAAACTGAGTTGCACTTAACAATTTAGGAACATTGAAGCAGGGTAATATAAAAGAAGTTACCAGTAAGTCAAATGGAACTAAAATCTGTGCCAAAAAAGAGCAGGTCTCTTTAAGAGCTGAATTAGTACTTTTGGAACAGTGTATGAGGCTGCTATTTATGCAGCAAAACTTGAGAAAACAATTTCAAAGAGCCTTAGACTGTATTCATAATCTGTGGTCAGAATTACTAAGTATTTGATCTCCTAGACTCATCTTCAGGGTCTGAGGTAACACTTGTAAGCTGAGTCTTGACTCAAATAATCATACTCCTCTCTCTCGCTCTCGCACGTATTTGTAGTTGAATTATGTGGATGAACTAATAATCACATAAGGGTTTTCATTCATGTAAAAGGTTTGATTAAGGTAGAAAGGATATGTATGTTGATTATAAAGGCAGTGATCCTAATCACTAAAAGACAGATGACAATATTGAAAAGGCAAGGCATGGTTATGTAAAAGTAGTATGGTAATGATATGTTTTGTGATGTAGATGGAACTCATTCTGAAAGTAAATTTGAATCTGAAGAAGGTTTTTATAAACTTTGTACTAAACATTTTTTGAATGATTAACAAGAATGAGAAAACTAAACGTGAGTATCTAGTATGATCAGGGTGTATATGTTTAAGGTCTTTAGAATAGAGAGGCATTATGCCCTACTGTGTCCTATTTCTGTAGTCAATCTAGGTGTTCTAGGATTTGGACTACTTTTGTAACCTCTCATGTATTAAATGTAGGTGATAATGGTAACTGTCTTCTAGTGCTGTTGTGAGGAGTAAGTGACTTATTGCATGTAAAGTGCCAAGCATTGAAGTTGGCTTTTACTGCAACACTCATAGTAGAACATATTTCAGCGTACTCAACACCTAAAAAATGTTGAGTGACATAATCCTAGCACTCAGGATACTTTTGTATTGAAATGGAAAGTGGAAATAATAGTTGTTTTGTTTCTGTGACATCATTGACTCTGTCATTTGGAATTTATCCTTAGATCAGTCAGGTTTACCATTTAAGAAGTTTCTGAAATGTGTAAGAGTTCCTGTGCTGCCTATAACTTATTTAGTGATTTTACTGAGAGTGAAAAATCACTATGTGATTTCTGTGAACCCTTTTAAATTGTATTATCCAACAATCTGAACAGATAACTAGTTTCTTCTGAGTGCTGTATATTGTGTGAGGCACTGTGGATTAAAACACACACACACACACACACACACACACACACACCACACACACACACACACACACGCCCACCCCGTTGCTGGTTTCTGACTTCAAGGAATGCCCTGCGAAAGACATGAGGATCATTGCATACTGTGTGACAGAAGGGCTGTAAGAGGTGGGCACAAAGTGTTCTGAGATCCTCACTTAGGAGGAGGAAACATCTGTCTCTAGGAGTCAAAGAACACACAAGGAAATCACAGAAGGAACACTTGAGCTCAATAATATGTGATGAGGATTTGACATGTTTGGTGGGAAGGAAGGAGGAAGAAAGGTGTTAACAGGGAACAAAAATGGGAAAGTACCTGCTGTTTTAGAGAACAACATGTGTCTGAACAGAGGATAATAGGAAAAATAAAGGTTCAAAAAGTAGTTAGGGATCTTTTAAAGGGCCTTGTGTATGAGTTTCGACCTTACACTGTGAAAAATATTGTCATCTATTTGTGTCGTAAAACCCTTGTTGGCTTTCATTGCCTTTATATTTTTATTTTAGTTGGTAAATAATTTTTTGTTTTTCTAAGTACTTGTTATTTAGCTTCCACAACCATGATCATCATCTTATTCACCTGAGTTTGTTTTGTATGGTTTCAGCCTCTTTCCCAATTATATCTATACTCAAAGGATAAAGATTTGACATAATTTAGGATATCCAAATTCATATGCTATAGATTTCATATTTTGGTTATTATTGGTTACCGTTTTTCACTTTTACATCTGTTGGTGTAAATGCTTCTTCTTACATAGCCCTGTGCCACCAACAGAAGATGTGTAGAAAGGCCTAATATATGAAAGGTTTTGCAAAATGGTTCCTCTAGTAATTATTATGTAGCTCAAGAAGACATATTTGGCTGCTCATCTAGAATTAATATGAACATAGAGAAGGGATAAGACATTTGTCTACCCAAAAAGTACGAGGCATTTTGATATATTCATTGTTGTTTTTTTTCTTAAACAGAAGACTTTGCTTGTTTTCTTCCCCCCCCCCCACCCGAACTCTTGTATCCATGGCCAAACTGATTTCAGTTGATGAATGAATATAGTTCTGACATGAATATTGGTTGGTATTTTCATTTACATTAATGAGTAGATGAAAGTGAAAATCATGAAGACATATGCTGAAACTTTATTTGTTCATAAATGACAAGAGCAGTTTATTTGCTGAATTGGATAATGGTTTCAGATATTGGAAGAACATTATGCTATTCACAATGAGTGACTTTAGATGCAGCAAACTTTTAAATTTAATCTGCATAGTTAACATTTTCTCCTTTGCTGCCATAAGTCGAGTCAATAAAACAGTAAATCAAACAAAATATTCTGGTACTTTTAATTAAAAACAGTTGTATTGCTAAGTAGTCACGACTCTTGTCTCATCTTACACGTTTGCACAAGATGGCTTACTAGTGTTGACTACCACTTGAGGTGGTCCATTTTTGGGCATCTGCTCAGCAGAAGACTTTATCAATAAATATACATTTGTGTGTGTGTGTGTTTGATACCTACTAAATTGCTTATGTGATCTGATGTAAGGTTTGTAAGATATATAACTACAGTCACCTTAGAGATACTAGACAAAATACTTAAAAACAGATTATCAATTGATTGTATGAAAAGCAATCCAAAGAAATACATCTTCTTTTTAAATTTGTTTTTCCAAAATTTTAAGCAGACATTACTGTTTAACACTTCTTAGAAGTGTTTCACTGAAATGCTTTTGGAAATCCATTGTTGATTAGTTCTCTCTTTTGATAGTGTGCCACAGAGGGTTTTATCTTTAATTGTACATTTTTTAAAAGGTTAATGGAAAGATTTGCTGTAATACTTTATATTTTGTCATTGGGAGAACTCTGTCATGTCTATTTAAAATTAAGTCAGCAGCAACAAATAGCATTAGGCATGACTGTTGTTAACCTCTTCTTTAGAAATTAACATGCCGCTCGGCAGAGAGATAATTGGTAAACCACAGAGAAGGTCTGTACTTAAACAGTAGAGGTAATGAATGTCTCTCTTTTTTCTTCTTTCTTTCCCTTCTTTTGGCCTTTAACGTTGTAGTTAGCTTAGGCTGTTTGAAATGATTTTCTTTGAATGTGTTGTGACATTGGTTTAATTGATTGAAGCTGCAAAACTAGCATGATAAATCAACACAGAATGAATTTTAATGCAAGGCAAATGATATTAACTTGGAAATTGGTTGCGGTAGACAAAGCAGCTGCTATGATTAATTTTTTTTCATTCTCTACTTACACCATTTTGAGAAGGATGACCTTGATGGTTTCAGTTGTATTAGAATCCCAGTGGTATGCACTTTAACACTTTTGAGCTGTTTTTTGCTGGTTGTGGTACAGTAGAGATTGGTTCATTTATAAGGTTAGGAAAATTTTGTTACAGATTTAATATGTTGGTTTTGACTAGGTTTAAAACATTTTTTATTTAGTAAATAATAATTGGGAGGATTACTTAGCTATGGTAGAAGTCTTTTCCTATGTAATCTTAATGCTGTGGTTTCAGCAAAAGAGATTTAATACGTGAAAAGAATAGAATGTGCCAAAGAGGGTCTTTTTTTTTTTTTTTTTTTTAATAAATTTATTTATTTTTATTTTTGGCTGTGTTGGGTCCTCGTTGCTGTGCACAGGATTTCTCTAGTTGTGGTGAGCGGGGCGTACTCTTCGTTATGGTGCACGGGCTTCTCATTGCGGTGGCTTCTCTTGTTGCGGAGCATAGGCTCTAGGCGTGTGGGCTTCAGTAGTTGTGGCACATGGGCTCAGTAGTTGTGGCTTGCGGGCTCTAGAGCACAGGCTCAGTAGTTGTGGCACATGGGCTTAGTTGTTCCGTGGCATGTGGGATCTTCCCGGACCAGGGCTCGAAGCCGTGTCCCCTGTATTGGCAGGTGGATTCTTAACCACTGTGCCACCAGGGAAGCCCCACAGAGGGTCTTCTAAGTGTTTGTATGTCCTGAAGTGGAGGCCAACCACTTTGACAGAGGACACAAATAAAAAACAATTACATATTAGTTATTTGAAGTGCTAAAGTACCACCATTCGTAATGCATTTTTTCCAGGCATTCTTTGCCGTGTGTGAGATATATAATGTATATCAGCTATATATGAGTTACTTGGGAAAAAGATCTGTATAGAGCACAACTATTATTGAGGAAGAGCTGGCAAAGAGTACTTATTTTAAGAAACAGTCAAGGTAGCAAATAGAGTAAAGGCATTTTCACAGATTGCTTGAGAGCAAGGAGAATTTCTCCTCTTCCTCCCCTTCCTCCTTTTTAAAAAAATTCCTAGCATCTGTTTCACTCTTTGCCACATAGGAAGCCTTGAATACATGTTTCATTAAGTTGAATTTGAAAATGAAAGGTTGTTTCCTATTCTACTGAAAAGTACTCAAACTAAGCAAAATTACACATAATAAGCACAATGCTTATAAAGTCTGGGTCTAATAATTCTAATATCTAGAGTCCTGGTGGATTTGTTTCTTTTGTCTTGTCGTTTCTTCAGAGTTTTGTTAATGTCATTTTACATTCTTGTGTGTTTGGTTGTTTTCTAGTGTGTGTCAGATTATGTATTTACTGAACAGCTTACAAAAATAATATAAGGCCTAAGATTATGTTATCTTCCTCCAGAGAGAATATATGTCAGCTTCTGACAGGTACCTACTGTTAACTCGCAACCCAAGATCACCTCGATACAATTTTGCTTATTGAGGTTGAGACAGTTTTGATGTTGATATGCAGAGTCTGTAAGGGCCTAGGAAATTAGGGCTCACTTTTACCCCCAGAATGCACACCCATCAGATCCCTACCCAAAGCAAAGACTGGGGATGGGGAGGAGCTCACATAGGTAGGTTATACACTCCAACCGATGTCCCTTGAAGTTCAGGCTCTCAACTGTCCTCTCCAGATTCATCAAACATACCTAGAGGAAAAGGAGTTCCCCAAAGCCAGGCTTACATCCTCTTGATTCTCTGTCCTCCCTACGATTCTGAATTAGCAATTCTTCACAGTCTTGCTGGGTCTCTGATGCATTCAAGCAGATGTTTTTTCCTTCTGTGTCCTGTTTTACTGGAATTGCTCAGCTGGTCTGAATTACCCTTAGTACTTAACAGAGAATTCCATGAAATTTTTTAAGAGGTTGCCTTTAAATCCAAGTAGATCTAGAATTGACTAACTTCACGCAGTACAGGGTAAAAATATATTAGAACGAGGGTCTGAGGAAGAGAAAAAACACACATATCACAGAAAATCTATCAACAGGCCTGGCTCTATGTTCATTTAGCAGACTCTTCCTAGTTTTCTGCAGCTTGCCGACCCCACCTTTATATATAGTCACAGATCCTGTAAAACTTCATTCCCTCTCCTCAACTTGGGATGGAAAAACTTACATCGTAATCCCCGGAGGGAAGAGGGCTTTCTTCCATCCTTATACGTGTACTACCCATTTTTCATTTGAGAATCACTTTTGTAAGATGTGGCAGTACTGGTGAGCAGCTAAGGCAAAGTAAGAAGCCATTGGAGTACAGAAGATTGAAGAACTGCCCTGGCTTCTTAAGCCTTGACGGCAGTAAATTCTGGCATATTAGTGTTACTAACGATACACTAACAGTAGGATTAAAATGCAAGAAAAAAGTAGGAAGCATAAGAATCAGTAACTTAATTGATTGAATAAGTTAATAGAAACCACCCATCGGTCTTTGTGGAACTGATAGTATAAACATTCATTTTTTTTGTCTTTTATGCAGATGACATGTGAATGAGGAAAATTTACTTTTCAATATTCAGAGTCAATCTGTTCTTCCCATTGGACTTTTAAAAAAAAATTAACTTCTGTGAATGAATACTCGAAGTTTCTGTGGAGGGATGATAATTACTTATTTATATAATTATTTTTGTCACTGTCCTATTCGTGATAAGGGTTAAGGTTCTTTGTCAAAGTAGTAGTATAAGCTAACGGTAGAAATGGAAAATAGAAAGGAAAATAAGGATGCAGAGATAAAATTGTGCAAGGAGTGTGGTGAGAAAATGTAGACTCTCATGACTTAAATATTTAGTATAGGGTGGAATCCAAATTTGGCCATCAGTGTTCTGGCAGCCAACCCCAGAGTACAGTTCTCTCTGAACAGTTGCTTTGGAGAAAGTATAACTTAGATAAATAAGATAGGAGTTCTCCCTCAAGGATTTCTGTAGAAAAGGCAGCCACTATTTAACATAATGAACAGTTCCCTGAACCCTGTCATAAAGGATTTTGTAGAAGGGATTTGCATTCTTGGGTGGCACCTAAGATTTTGTCTAACTCTTTAATATACTCTGGTTTAGATTACATGTCGATGGGCAATTGAGTATAGTACCTGTTTTAGTTAGATACTGTTGTTCCTAATCCATAATTTGTATTAATACATGCGAAAATTTCAAGCTAAACATGAGCTGCTGTAATTTCACCCCCAAACTTGTCAAGAAATTCATCAGATTTTATTTCAACTTAATATTTTTAAAAAATCTAACTGAAGAAAGTAAATTTGTTTATACTTTAAAATAACTTTAAGTGAATAATGTATGGTGATTTTTTTCCCCCCCAGTTTAATTTCGTTGGGAGAATCCTTGGACCTAGAGGACTTACTGCGAAACAGCTTGAAGCAGAAACAGGATGTAAGATAATGGTCCGAGGCAAAGGCTCAATGAGGGATAAAAAGAAGGTAAGTCCTTGAAAATGGGGCAGGTCTTTACGTGAGTAATTTACTTATACTTTCGAATTTTAGTAACAAAATATCTAGACCCTAAAGCACTATACATTATTTCATGTCAGAAACTTTTGAACTTTTTAAAGGTGTTGTCATGATTTTCCCTTTTTGATTATCATTTTTCATTTAGCCAGCTAATATCAGTCAGTCTATGATATTAACTTTGGTTTTTACACTTGAGAAACGCCAGTTTGGAAATTAGTCAGACTATAATGTTGTATATATAAAAGATGTAACTAAAACTTTGAAAAATCTAAAATGTTTCTTTTGATGAGATTTAAATGAGAAGGATCAAATGAATAACTTTGGATGTGTGTCATCTCATCAGGAGAGTTAGTAAACATAGGAAAAAAAGGCTTATAAACTAGCCATATGAGAGTCATTTTGGTTTTTACCAACATTTTGTGTTGATTTTAAGTTTTCTAGACATTTTACTTTAAAGTGTATTGTTCCTGCTTTCTGCTTTTTTCTTTTGCCACTTTTGTTTTTCTAGTATAATAAACACCTAACTACCTACTTTAAACATTGTTTTTAGGAAGGTTTATTTTGCCTTGTTTCCTTTTATCCAGTGATACTGTGAGGCAGAATACTTTTGAAATTTCTGTCTGTGTAAAAAATGTTGGACTGATTTTAAAAAATAACCTAGGTTTTGATTGCCAAAGATTAGATTTATTGTTAGGAAGAGTTTGTTGTTTGTTTGTTTATTTTTTAAATACATTGCCTTGAAAGGGATATCAAATGATAGACCCGTTATGTTTATGTTATGTTATTGTTACGTTAGAGCATGTGCATTGAATCACTTTGTGGAGCTTATGGAATGAACACCAGACCTATAAGGTATTCTGACTTCATTCTGATATGCATCTTTTTGAGCTTCTCACTTCATTTCATTTAAGCTCTCCCATAAGCTGACTGGATCTCAATCATTTTCCCTCCTTACAGACAAATAATGACTTAGTAGTTAAGTTGGAGGGAGAGACCATCAATGATATTGATTATCTTTAGATCTTATTATAAGCTGTTCTTGTCAGCTGAGTATAAAGATACTTTGAGGCAAGCATGTGAGTTCTCCGTAAGCATATTTAGCTGTTGTATTTAAAACAATTTTTTTTTATTAGAATCTTAAAAAAATTTAAGCATATTGTGTGAATCAGCTGAGTGGCAATCTTGTATCGCCATGCAGTTTTGGTTCCCCTGTTTGCACTTATGGTTGCATTGCATTAAATAATGCTAATTTAATAGCCTAGGGACAATGAGATGAACTCTCAACAACTGAAGGACAAATAAATCTTCACCAAGAGATTAGTGTATCCATCAGTTAAACAAGTTATTAATATCAGTCAGTTAACAAAGCATGTTTTGCCCTCTCCTCAGCCTCTGTTAGTTCTGTAGCAATGGCTCTCCACTTACTCCACTCACACATTCACAGACAGCTTTGAGGATTAGAGCTTGGAACTGTAATGAGACATCGTGAGTTTTGTTTTCAGTCAAGTTGAACTTCGTAGCCTGAATAACATTTTTCTGCTATCATTTTGACAGAAGATTAGAGTGGTTAAGAGAGTAAGCTCTATAACCATCGTGCTTTTGTTTGAATCTTGGTTCTATCACTTAGCAGCTTTGTGATTTTAGCAAATTACTCCATCTCTTTGTGCCATATAATGTAGTGAGGGAGTAGTGATGTCACTTCTCTCTTATGGTTGTGAGGATTAAACCAGTCGTAAAGCACTTAGAATAGTGTTTTGACACATAGTAATCAATCAATTAATGATTGTTCTTAATAAATTTTATATTAACATTATTAGTTGGTACATTTTATGTTTAAACTCATATTGTATCATGGGGGAATACTACGGTTTTTTACGCTTTGGAAATGACAGTACTTTTGTTGTTGCTTTGTGACCTTTGAATATCCCATATTCTGATGGCTTTTCTGTTTTGTTTCTCTGGTGGTTGGTGTATCCATATTCTGTCTTGTCCACTTTGTTCTTAAGCACAAATAGAAGCAGTTTGCACATTTTATTTTATTTTTTAAAATATGTACTGTTGTCTAATGAAATAAAAAATGTTTACAGATTAATGCATGAAAACAGTAATAAATTAAGACAACAACAAAATTTTGACTGCAGATTATATTTTTAGTTTTATTAAAGTGCTACAGATGAACATACTTAGGGGATATCAAGTTAATTTGAATGGCTATCGTATATTTGATATTATGGTGAAGAATTTATATGTAGATTTATAATGCCAAGAGTGTTTTCTGTAATCTTAATTTAAATCTGCCCATAATTGTCAACCAAGTCATTTTGGTTTATGCTGTAGTAACTCTGCCCGTTGAGTTCTTAAAAATGCTAGTAAAAGTTAGATCAAAATGGAAGGTACTATCATTCATTGCTTGGCTGTTATTTTTAGAAAGAACATGACAAATAGATGGAGGCAAAAAGAAATATAGTAATAAGGCCGATTGAGGTATATTTCATGTTTAATTTAAAGGAAAACTTTAAACTTTTCTGCAGAGTTGTCAGTTTATGTAAAAACTGAGAAAGCTAGAAAATAAACCTTAATTTACTGACTGTCCAAGGTGTTATGATGGAATACTGTTTGCTGATTTGTATCCTTCACGGCTAGTCTGGTAAACTCAGTGAGGGCATATACCATGTCTGTTTTATGGAGTACTTCCCTGGTGTTTGATGAGTACCTGGCACAGAGCAGGAACTGGAAAAAATTATCTGGGAAAGGAATGAATGTTTAGGTAATAAATGAAAGGCATAGATGCTCCCCTATCCCCGCCCCATAAAAGATTTTATAAATAGAGATAATTATAAATCCTATGTGCTTTTAATTGTTTTGGGAAGATAGTCAGTGCTGTATCATTCTAAGCTGTTGGTTTTAAGTAAGGGAGTGAATGTGCCACTTTAATTTTCATTCTCTTAGATTGGTATTACTTCAGCATTATTGATGGGCACAGCAGTATTGTCATTGTATAAAAATACCCAGGGGAATGGTACTGGGTAAACTCATGGAGCCTAAGAGCAAGAACTGCACTCAGACTTCATAAGAGACTAAGGGGCTGTGCTTGTGTTTCTGCTCCCCGCTACCACCCAGAAATGTTCACCGGGGAGAGGTCTACAGTTGATCAAAGCAGGGTTAGTCAAATGTTGTGTCTTCTGGAAATTTCCAGTAAGACTCAGCAATTCTACTTAGAGCTCTTTGCTTGAAATGAAGGGATGTACACTCAGGGAATCAGCTGGCCTTCTAGGGCTGCAAATAGCAGTGGCCAGATGGTATTAACCACTTTCATGATCTGTGCAGTGTCTCAGACTGTTCAGCAATCTCAAAAGATAGTTTTTACTCTTCTAACAGGAATGGAGGCTTAGAGAGGTCAAATAACTTATCCAGTCCCTCATTTCTAACTAGTAACTACACTTAATATAAACATATATCTTGCTGGACATTGAAATTCAGCTCTGCAATTCATTCTCTTCAGAATATGGGCTTTGAATTTAAAATTAGATCAATCTGTAATAAAGTTTTAATTCAGTTTTTAACTTTGTTTCCCAAATATATTTGACCACAGTGTCTCCTTTCCAAGAGCTGTCCCTCTAACTTCTTGAGGAACTGCAGTGTTGTATGGACCATGATCTATGAAATGTTATTAGAGAGGCATATTGTGTAATTGCAAACATAGGTGGAATTTCATAACTTTTTTTACATGTCACTTTTCATATACATTACAAATTTTTCTTAAATGTCTCTTGTAGTCCTGTTAATTTCTTATGGTGCATATATATTTTAACTAGTTAATATGTGATATTTTTAGAAAAGTTTGAAAGTGTATATGGTCTGGGAAAAAGTATAGGCACCTGATTCGATCACTCTAGAGACTACTCTTATTGACAATTTTGGTATGTTTTCTTGTAGATCGTTCTCTCTGCAGTTATATACACTTTTACATGTGTTATAGAAAGTGAATCTTTTACTATTCATGATGCCTTATAATTGGCATTTTCTCCTGCAGCCTTGTACCCTGTCCTATGTCAGTTTAATTGTCAAGTAACTGAGCTTTATAATGTCTAAGACTTTGTGCTGGCTGATGAGAAAGCACACTTAAAAGATGTTTCAAGGCAATATTGATAGTATATGCAAAAATAAATTTGCTTGATTTGTGGGGGCAGCTTAGACTTTTATTTTTATGAAAGATGTTGTTGCTCTGTCAACACTTGGAAAATAATCAAATTAATACAGTTTTTTGTTTGACATACTAAAGTGGCTGTGATAGCCAGTGATATAACATCACGTACAAACATGGTCTGAACAGCCTGCTTTATTGATCCTTGTTGAGTACTAGGCTTTCTGACAACCTCGAGCGTAGGTATAGTTTACTTAAAAAAAGAAAAAAAAACAACAACCAGAAAAACCACCTTTCATCGTGGCACATTTTGAACAATGTTTATTCATCACCCAGTGTTAGCATTGTCCATCTCCTTCCATGTGTGCCCACATTCCCCCTTACCCTTCCTCCCTCTCTGCCTACCAGATGATTTGGGGAGCAAATTCCAGACATAATTTCAGCTGTAAACATTTTATTAGGTGTTTCTAAAATAGAAGGACTCTTTAATGCTATCATGTTTATGTTTTTTTTAATCACCAAAACAATTTCTTTGTGTCGCTATATATCTAGTCAGTGTTCACAGTTCCCTTCTTGTCTCATAAATGTGCTTTGAAAAAAAGTTTGCATGGTATCCAAGTGAGGGCTGTATATCAGTACCTTGCTTAAGAGATTGATAGATCTCTTAAGCCATTCTCACCCTCGCCTCCATTTCTCCTTGTAACTTATTTGTAAAAGCACTGAGTTATTTGTACCGAAGATTTCCCATGGCTTGTGCTGACTGCACTTTCATGGTGGTGTTTAACACTTATCTCTGTCCCGTGTATTTTTGGTAAATTGGTGGTGAGAAAGGTTTAATCAGATTTAGATCTCCTGCCCTCCCTTCCTCATTTCCTTTCTTCCTTTTGAAAGAAAATTTCACAAGCCGTGTTGTGGTTGTGGTACTTAAAATCTAGTTTCCTCCTGATTTCAGCAGTTACTGTTGATTGTTTTTTAGGCCCTTTATTTCAGTAGGAACTGCAAAATAGTTATTATTATCTTGTTTCTTTGCTGTTATTAGCTAGGTTTACTTTTTATAGGAGAGGCTGGATAAATGCTCAGTTCTTCACTTACTAGGTTTAAAATAGTGAGTTGGTTCCTAGGAATCTTCCAGAGGTGAAGAATGAGTTTTTTTTTGTTTTTATTTGAGTATCATTATGAATGCATTTAAACAGTTTTGATGCATTTCAGTTCATTGCACTTAAGTGTTTTTAACTGATGATCATGTGGTTTGACCAGGTTTGGGGGGGGGGGGCTTTTCAAATTCACTTCCAAGTCCCTTTAACACAATCCCAGTAGTTTGGGGCTAGTAACTTTGTTTTCTGGTGTATATAATAGTCCAGGCTCATCATAAGATTTCCTCCCCAGACTTGAGATCAGCCACTTCTTTAAGGAACCCTGATTACTATTAGTGAAAAATAGTATTTGGAAACTGCAGTATGGGTTCTAGTGTTACTCATTATTTGTAGACCTTTTCAGGACAGAGCTAGGAGATATACATAGGTACACACACACACACACTCAGGAATATAAGTATCTTTACAAAGTTCATTCTCATTTAAATTAAAACTACAGTGTTTTATTTAATTGATCTTGTATCTATATTTTGTTTTCCACTGAAAATGCTGGTTCCTAATGACACAAAATGATTTTCTTTATTCTAAAATATATAAAACAGTTTCAGAATAACAATACAAACACTACTGCCAACAGTATAGTCAGTGAAAACAATTTTTCACCAGTTCTTACTGTTTTTAGGGTATGTTTCACTAGAGAGAGAAATTACTGTCTTTTAAAACACTCAATAGTTTTTCAGTATATATCAGTTATGCCGTCATATGGATAAACAGTTAAGCTCATTTGTTACACTTGGTTTTCTAGTTTTATGAATTTCTTATTTTTCTGTTACTTGTAAAATATTTACATGGTTCCAAAATCAAATCTACAAAGTAGGAAATTTTCAGAGAAGTCCTGCTTTTATCCCTGTCTCTTTTATCTATCCCCCATCTTGCAGTTTGGATAAATTTTTTATTTTGGTATTTGGTTTATCCTTCCATTTCTTTGTTTTACATGAACAGTTACATGAGCGTGTGTGTGTAATTTCTCTCTCCCTTCATAGATTATATACTCTACACTTTTCTATGCCTTGCCTTGGTTTTTTTGTTTGTTTTTTACTTAATAGTGTATCATTGAGTCACTTACTGGTAGTATACAGAGACAGTCTTTATTCCTTTTATTAACTTCATCATATTCCATTGTGTCTGTGTACCATAAATTATTCCAGCATTCCCCTATTAATGGACATTTAGATTGCTTCTAGGCTTTTGCTGTAACACGTAGGAAGAGTGCTGTATTGAATAGCTTTTATATACATCTTTACGTGTACTTGCTAGTTTATCTTTGGAATAGAATTCCGGAAGTGGTATCACAGTATATAGTTTTGCTAGCTAGTGCTAAATTCTTCTCTTTAGGGATTATTGTTTTGCATTACTTCAGCAATGTATGTGAGAACCAGTTTCCCAACAGATTCACCAACAGAGTTAAACTTGCATGTAAGGCGCTGTTAAAGAAGCTGTTGCATAAGTATATATTTCTGTGTCTTTAAAAGGTCCTTGCTGTTATGAGCAATGCAGCCATCTCTGATTTCCCAGTTAGACAATTGTTTGAAATATATTTCTTATTTTCTCATTGAACCCATTTATGAATAATGGTTAGACATAGTTGAAATGGTATTACCATAACTGGTCTTAAGGTACATTATATTGTAATAAACTTCTGGTTGGGCCCAAGAAACTAATTACTGTTTTAAATGTTTTCAAGAGGAAAAGTGCTGTAATTTTCTATTAGTTTACACAGCCCTTCTCAGCTAGGGCTCCTCATCTTAGAAGTTCTTCAGTTTCACTGAGAGTGGTTCATAACGAGTACCACTATAGATAGGAGAGGTTAATTGTATATAATTTATGCCTTAGGCCAGGCATTAAGTACTTGATTCCCTGTGGAATCAGTTGAGAAAGGCTGTACCCTGTGAGGAATGGGTTTTTTCTCTGTACTTTATATCCCTGCCTTAATACCCCCCGCCCTGACCCATGCCATTGGTACCTTTGACTCAGTGCATCAGAGAGTAGGAATTTTTATGGATTCTCTCTTAAAAATGTTAATTTTATAAATTACGTGCTTAGAAAATTCCATGTATCTGATTTGAATAGTAGTATTTAGCTATAAAAACAGGTCAGTTGCTTTAGAAGAGTGATTATGAAAATTATAGTAATGTATAATCTGGTTTGGAAGGAAACTTATTAAAGCCAAGAAGTCTAACACTATATCTAATTCTATGATATTTTAGTTCCTATACTGCACATGGTTGTTACTCAATTTTCACCACCTCCTGTCATAGTTAATTTAATACCTTTTTAGGCAGCAAGTATTTTTTGAATGCCTATGATTTTTTGCCCTCAAGTATCTTTTACCCCCAAGATACTGATAAATTGACCCTGGGCCAATGCAGTGTGGTAAATACCACAAAAGGTGTTATACATTGTGCTGTGGGAAGCCGAGGCAGTGATGAGTTCTTTTACAGGTTGAGGGGTTTCAGGGAAAGCTAGAGAAGATGGGACGGGAGTAGGAACTTACAGGGCAGATGAGTGGAATGGTATTCTAGAAATCAGAGGTAGGATCATCCAGTATGTGTCCTTATGCTAATGCTTGACATACTGCAGTGGAAGTTATAAGGTATAGTGGGAGAAGTGGTATTGGAGACAAGGTTGGGATCTGAGGATAATAGGACCTTGAATATGATATTAAAACGTTTTCTTTTTATTCTAAAAGCAGTGCATTGGCACTCATGTTTTTAAAGTAAGGAGTTATATGATATATTGTTTTAAAAAGATAACTTGGCAGTCGAAGGGATGGATGGAAGGGAGAAGAGACCAAAGGCCACAAACAAATAACCAAGTCTTAGAACACTTTACTTAGAAAGTTCTTCCCTGTGTTCAGAAAATCTGTCTGTGGAACTTAGATCTTCTGATCCTAATTCTACTTTGAATTCAAAACAAAATAATCTCTTAACCTTAGGGACTTTGACATACTTCATGACAGTCCTATGTCTCAAAGGTGTCCTACTCTAGCTATAAACTAATTCCCTAGTAACTTAAGTCCTCCTCTGCTTTTTTCTTTTCTTTTTTTTTTTTTTTTTAATGTCATGGGACATAGCATTGAATTTAGCCTCAGAAGTGATCGATTGGTTTCTTTTTAAAGAGAAAGGAAGGCCTGCCTTTCTGGAAGAGTTTTAAATCAGTACTTTTCAAATTATCTGCCACAGAAGAACATTACAACAAAATTCTAATTCATCGCAGACCAATTCTTTTGTAAAATATAATGAAATTATCAGAGAAACAGTATTTTTAAAAGATAATTTTAATCCTGTTTAAAGCTTTTTATATCAACAGGCAAAACTATCCAGTCAGAATGCTGTAAAAGTTCCTAAACACTTGATTTCTCTACTGGCAGGCTACCCTTGGCAGCAGCTCTGGCTTAAACACCAGCTTGTTGTATGATCCGCTGGTTTTTACAGGGCTGGAAACTAGCCCTGTGGTGTCCTCTCCTCCCCACTTTTCTTCTTTCTTCTCATACCCTCATTTTTGCTCTGAGTGTTTTCAGATATTCACTTTTTAAGTTCTGTTTCTGGTTACATGTTCATTTTGGACTGAAGTGACTTAGCATTGTTTTAAGATGGAAGAATATAAAGCAGTGCAATACAAATTAAATGTTTAATTCAGATTGGATAGTATTTCAGTACATTTTTATAGAATAGAGTCATTGCTTTGCCTGTATTAAGTGCTTAGAAAGATTGGAGAGATTTGAAATAAAAATTCTGCTACTACTTATTTAAAGTATAGTTTTTTAAAATTTGTAAGACTCTCTTCAAGGGATAAAAAGATGGATCCAATGAGAATAAACCTGTTTTCATTACTAAAGTAGCTCTTTGAGTAACCTGTAAAACTTAAGCTAATTACTCTGCCATAGGTCTAATAATACCAAGATGAGTTAATTGTCCATGTCTAATGAAATGAGACATGAGTTTCAGTGAAAAGGGAGAGTCCATTTTATCACTAGATGCTGTTAATGAGCCTTTTAAAATTCAGTCTTGATTGGATTGCAGTCAATTTAGTTAAGGAATCTTTGAACACCTTATAATGTGTTGTATATATAACAAATTTTCTTTCAGAAGATTCAGTTCTCTGTGGACAGAATTAGTAGTGGAATGTTGCTTATGTGTTTATCATTATGCTGCATCAGTTGATTTTCTTTTTCAAAATCCTTTAACAAGAACTTCGATGGAAAATTTTTTTCCGTTATATTAGTGACAAATTATTAGTCAGTTTCATAAGCCTAGTGAGCCATACTGTTCTATCCTACTACTTTTATTTTTCTCCTTCAGTTATGAAAGATAACAGTTTAAAGAAATTATATTGTTGCTCTTTGAATTTTAAAACAAGCTATCTTTTATTTTAAATCATGTATAATTGTTAACTCTGACTTTTAAAGACATGAATAGTTATTATTTTTTTATGTTTTTATTTTTTTTAACATCTTTATTGGAGTATAACTGTTTTACAATGGTGTGTTAGTTTCTGCTTTACAACAAAGTGAATCAGTTATACATATACATATGTTCCCATATCTCTTCCCTCTTGCGTCTCCCTCCCTCCCACCCTCCCTATCCCACCCCTCTAGGTGGTCACAAAGCACAGAGCTGATCTCCCTGTGCTATGCGGCTGCTTCCCACTAGCTATCTATTTTACGTTTGGTAGTGTATATATGTTTTACATTTGGTAGTGTATATATGTCCATGCCACTCTCTCACTTCATCACAGCTTACCCTTCCCCCTCCCCATATCCTCAAGTCCATGCTCTAGTAGGTCTGTGTTTTATTCCCCTCCTACCCCTAGTCTCTTCATGACATTTTTTTCCCTTAGATTCCATATATATGTGTTAGCATACGGTATTTGTTTTTCTCCTTCTGACTTACTTCACCTGTATGACAGACTCCAGGTCTATCCACCTCATTTATTTGTAATGTAATTTATTTTTATGGCTGAGTAATATTCCATTGTATATATGTGCCACATCTTCTTTATCCATTCCTCTGTTGATGGACACTTAGGTTGCTTCCATGTCCTGGCTATTGTAAATAGAGCTGCAATGAACATTTTGGTACATGACTCTTTTTGAATTATGGTTTTCTCAGGGTATATGCCCAGTAGTGGGATTGC
>NC_041223.1:5159431-5173584 GCF_002837175.3 Physeter macrocephalus | reverse complement strand
AGATTGCTTTTGCTATTTGGGGTCTTTTGTGTTTCCATACAAATTGTGAAATTTTTTTTTCTAGTTCTGTAAAAAATGCTAGTGGTAGTTTGATAGGGATTGCATTGAATCTGTAGATTGCTTTGGGTAGTAGAGTCATTTTCACAATGTTGATTCTTCCAATCCAAGAACATGGTATATTTCTCCACCTATTTGTATCATCTTTAATTTCTTTCATCAGTGTCTTATAGTTTTCTGCATACAAGTCTTTTGTCTCCTTAGGTAGGTTTATTCCTAGATATTTTATTCTTTTTGTTGCCGTGGTAAATGGGAGTGTTTTCTTAATTTCACTCTCAGATTTTTCATCATTAGTGTATAAGAATGCCAGAGATTTCTGTGCATTAATTTTGTATCCTGCTACTTTACCAAATTCATTGATTAGCTCTAGTGGTTTTCTGGTAGCATCCTTAGGATTCTCTATGTATAATATCATGTCATCTGCAAATAGTGACAGCTTTACTTCTTCTTTTCCTATTTGGATTCCTTTTATTTGTTTTTTTTTTTTTTCTCTGATTGCTGTGGCTAGAACTTCCAAAACTATGTTGAATAAGAGTGGTGAGAGTGGGCAACCTTGTCTTGTTCCTGATCTTAGTGGAAATGGTTTCAGTTCTTCACCATTGAGAACTTTGTTGGCTGTGGGTTTGTCATATATGGCCTTTATTATGTTGAGGAAAGTTCCCTCTATGCCTACTTTCTGCAGGGTTTTTATCATAAATGGGTGTTGAATTTTGTCAAAAGCTTTCTCTGCATCTATTGAGATGATCATATGGTTTTTCTCCTTCAGTTTGTTGCTATGGTGTATCACGTTGTTTGATTTGTGTATATTGAAGAATCCTTGCATTCCCAGAATACACCTCACTTGATCATGGTGTATGATCCTTTTAATGTGCTGTTGGATTCTGTTTGCTAGTATTTTGTTGAGGATTTTTGCATCTATGTTCATCAGTGATATTGGCCTGTAGTTTTCTTTCTTTGTGACGTCTTTGTCTGGTTTTGGTATCAGGGTGATGGTGGCCTCATAGAATGAGTTTGGGAGTGTTCCTCCCTCTGCTATCTTTTGGAAGAGTTTGAGAAGGATAGGTGTTAGCTCTTCTCTAAATGTTTGATAGAATTCGCCTGTGAAGCCATCTGGTCCTGGGCTTTTGTTTGTTGGAAGATTTTTAATCACAGTTTCAATTTCAGTGCTTGTGATTGGTCTGTTCATATGTTCTTTTTCTTCCTGGTTCAGTCTCGGCAGCTTGTGCATTTCTAAGAATTTGTCCATTTCTTCCAGGTTGTCCATTTTATTGGCATACAGTTGCTTGTAGTAATCTCTAATAATCTTTTGTATTTCTGCAGTGTCAGTTGTTACTTCTCCTTTTTCATTTCTAATTCTGTTGATTTGATTCTTCTCCCTTTTTTTCTTGATGAGTCTGGCTAAATTATTTTTTTAAATCAGGAATTGTCATAGGGTCAGGATGATATCACAGTCTTTGGGTCCAAAAAAGTCAAAACTGATTCTTCATTTTGTGAATTATATATGTTACTTAGAAAAGAGCAAATAGAAATTATAGCAGGTAGTTAGGACTGCTCCTAACAACTTTGCCAGTTGGTTAATTAAGACCTTAAAAGGTCTTAATAAGTTTTCAACTTAAGCTTTTGCTGAATTCAGATACCTATAAAGTATTCTAAATATAGATTACTAATCAGTTCACGTAGAAAATACTGTTATTTTTCATATTCTGATGTGAAGGAAGTTCTGTATCATTTCACCTTTGTAACTAATAAGATTAATTTCTGACTAGTAACTTGTTTTCGTTCTTGCATTTTTGGCAAGGATTTTTTGTTTTGTTTGTTTGGGGGGTTTTTTTTTTTGTTTTTTTAAATGTTGTGTCCTCAGCACATAATATTAGTTTGCCCCATATTGATGATATTAAGTTTCATCCTTTGGTTAAAATGGCATCAATCATATTTTTTCATTGTAGAGATTCTTTTCCCCCATTTAAATTAATAACTAATCTAAGGGGAATACTTTGCAACTTTGTAAATATCCTTTTGCCAACAAAATTTTGCCCCCCCCCCCCACCAAATAACTCTTCCCCCTACTCCCCGTGTGGAGTTAGGCTAAACTGTCCGCTGAATTCCGGGCTGCCTACTTACATCTGGACTGGGTTGAATGGGGCGGAGTGGCTGGTGACAGCAGTGCTGAGTTGCTGGTGGTGGTGAGGGTGCAGCACACTGAGCATGTGCGGTGACTTAGGGCTGCTCTCTCATTGCTCCTCGGGAATTCACTCATTAATTCCCCAACAGCCCTATGAGGTAGCTACTGTTGTTTTTCTAATTTTATCCGTGAGGAAGTGGAGACATAGAGGAGGTTCTCTTCACCTCGCTAGTGAGTTGCTTACTCAGGATTTGAACCCAGGCTGAGTGCAGGCGTTTCATTATTTCATTGTGATTTTCCTCAGTAGTCTTTTTTTTTTTTTTTTTTTGTAAATATGAGAGTGTCTTCCTAAATATTTTGGAAGATTTCCAATGTGTTTCAAAAGTTGGTATCTTTTTTTTTTTGTGGTATGCGGGCCTCCCTCTGCTGCGGCCTCTCCCGTTGCGGAGCACAGGCTCCGGACGCGCAGCCTCAGCGGCCATGGCTCACGGGCCCAGCCGCTCCGCGGCGTGTGGGATCCTCCCGGACTGGGGCATGAACCCGCGTCCCCTGCATCGGCAGGCGGACCCTCAACCCATGCTCCACCAGGGAAGCCCCAGAGTGATTTTTAAAGAATAATCCTGCAGTATATTTTTATGTGTTCAGTAAGAGTCAGCTCTTTACTGTGGCTAACAAGGCCACAGTTGGTTCTGTGTCTAGCTGCCTTCCAGGCTTCTCTTTGCCACCTCTGTGACTGAGGTCCCACCTTTCCATTCCTTCAGCACACTGATGCTCTCCTTGTAGGGCTTTGGTCTTGCTGGTCCCTCACCTGGAATCCTCTTCCCCTGGTATCTTTTTGTAACTCAGTCTCCACTTTTCAGATTTCTGTTCAATTTCACATTTTCAGAGAAACCTTCCGTAGTCACTCTGCCCCAAACAGCAAATCCTGATGCCTTGCCACGCTGCTCTCTTACCCTTTTGCTTCCATTATCACTCCGGACATGCTTCACCTGTTTATTTATCTTCCCCCGTTAAGGGTGTGTGTGTTTGGTGATGAGAGCAGAGTGCTGTCTGTTTTGTTCACTGCCCTGTCCTCAGTGGTAGAGCTGTAAGTGCCTGCCACGTAGTTGGTACCAAGAAAATACATGTTGAAGGAAGGAATGGTTTGCCTTTTAATTTTGCTTATAATTATTTTACATAAAGAAATTATGACCTGAACAGTCAAACTGTATTTTATTGTGGTTTTTTGGATTCCGTCTTTAGTATCAGAGACTTTTACATTCCTCAGTAGTTTGTATAGATATTTGCTATTTTCTGTTATCATTATGGTTTTATTTATTCAGTTAAATCTTACATTCTTTTATAAATTATTTCATTCTGTCGGGTAAGATTGCAAATTTCACATTTTCAGTTATTTTGCTTTTAAAATAATTTTAATGACTTAAATTTTAATTGCTTTTGACAGTTGTCTGTTTTTTTTCAATATGTGAAAAACGTAAAATTAGAATTTTTGAAGTTCTTAATTGAGTAGCAAATATTCTTTTTAACTTTTTGAGGAATTTTTTTGTCCAGTGGTTTAGTTTTTGGAAGAATTTGCTCTGATTGTATAGGTAAGAATTTGCCTAGGCAGTTAGTTCTAATTTGTCCAGGTGTGCTATATTTGTTACCAAATGATCTAGGAAAAGTAAGAGTAAATAATGTTTGTTTTCCTAAGAAAAGGTATAGTGTTTCTAAACCATAATTACCTTAATATTTTGAAGTTTTTCTTCTCAGTATAGCTCTTTGGAAGGGCGACACTAAGGTTTGGTTTGCCCAGTATGGTTTCAGCTGTACTTATTGTCTAGGTGTAATTATTATCTCCTTTCACTTTGGATGACAAATTACATAGTCCCCCTTAGATTTGGGGCATTGTTTTGGTGTTTGTTCAGCTTTCTTCCACAAAACATTAGCACTGTTCTTAAATCTCCTTGTATGCTGGCTGTCTGAGATTTGTTGTTATGGAATGGTACTGTGGCCTTCTGAAAGTTTTGATAGAAAATTAAAATGTTGCTTTTAATATGTCTGTTTCAAAGTGCTGCCCTTAGGGTGAGAAGTGATTTCTGTTTACTTGGAGAAAATAAATTGTGGAAGATGTGTACATCAGAGGATCATTCTGCCCTCTGATACTTGATCCCTTGCTTATTTATAGGATTTGATTCTTGTTCTTTATTAGTTTACTCTTACCAGCAGCTGTGGTTAAAAGAAACAAGACATAACCACTTGGGAGATATCCTCGAGTCCTTTCTACCCTCAGTCGGTCATTTAACAGATTTGCACAACTGTGCAGCTCAGTATCTTCTGAGTTCCCACAGGTGCCTGCCCACCACCACGGTCTAAATCTGTGCTCTCATTATTTTTTGCCTAGTCCTCTGCAGTCATCTCTTAACTGTTCTTTTTCCCCTCAGGTAATATGCATAATATCTACTAAAGCCAATTTTTTTGTTACTACTAATATCTTGTTAGTATGTTTATATATATGTGTATCTTTCTGTCGAGGTATATGCAAGGTTGTAGTACTCTACGTCATGAAATAAAATAAAGGTTCTTCTCACCCGTTGCCAAGCAGTTAAATGTCCTGTTTCCATTACCTGATTTACCTTTAGTTACTATAAACTTTTTTATTTGATTATTTAAGCTGTGCAGATAATTTATACAAAAAATAATTTTACCTATTAACTTTTAGAATTCCCATCGTGTACAGGGCACTTTTCTTTTTACTTGTTGATATAAGAGAGCATAAGACTTTTGTGTCGAGGCTGTCTTAAGCGTTTGTTCAGATTTTTCATATATCTTAAAAACTCAGGAGGTAATCGTAGTTGTTTAGAAGCATCTCACATCACAAATGTGATGGTTTAGGACTTAAGGTTTTTAAAAATGTAGTTTTTATAGCAAGTTATAATTATCACAAGAAAGTAATGAAGTCACCATGGAAAACAGTACATGAATTTGTGTTTAGAACATTATACATGTGTAGAACTAACTGGTAGAAGAGTTCTAAATTAAAAAAAACCCAAAAACATTTTATATACTTGGCATGAGGGCAGAAATCATTTGGCAGGAAATAAATGTTATCCTGATCAGATCTCTCTGATAGAGGCTTTTTTCACAGTGGAGTGTTTTGTTGTAGTCAAGGTTGAGGTGCATGAAAATACCCCAAGATGATCTTTCATATCCTCCGTCACCACCAGGTAGAGGATACCTTACGGGAGTTTCTGTGATTGAGTTCAGGATGCTTGCCATCCCTAATCTCCCTCGCTTGCCCCAGGCTTGTTTAATTAGAACTTGCTTTAAGGTATACCCAAAAGCATATCGTCATTTCTCACTAAACTAGTCTTAGTCTGTACATTTCTTTTCAAGTGAAATGCCTAGACCTGTGCTCTGTCCAGTAGGGTAGCCATTGGCTGTATATGGAGATTGAAATGAAAACTGAACGAGAGAACAGTTGAGCTGCTCAGTCACGCAGTCACGTTGAAGTGCTCAGGAGGGCCTGTGACAAGTGGCCACCCTTTTGGACAGCGGATGCAAGCCACTGTCATTGTTACTCAAAGTTCTGTCGGGTAATGCTGCCTTAGGCAGAGCAAACTTATATAGAAAATGCGGAGAAATAAGCAGTTAGGAACAAATTATTCCTGTTTCTAGCTTTGTATTTTGTAGTTTGAAGTAACCGTAAATTTACAGAAGAACTGCAAAAAGCATATAAAGAACCCTCCCCACACCCCATATGCCTTTCATCTCATTCGCCAATTTTTGACATTTACCACTTTAGTGCTCTCGGTCTTCTTTGTTCCTGTCCCTCACTTCCCTTCCCTCTCTTCCCCTTTTAATTTGGAATACTTCTTCTTTTTTTGTTTTTTCCTGCCATTGATTATTTTGGGGAAATAAATTTCTATTATTAAAAGTACTTAAGAGATGATTGTGAATGTTTGGCAGGTTTTGTACATTTACCTCTTGGAACATAAACCAGATTCTAAGGGTGCTGATTTTGTTTTTTTAGGTCTTTCCTTCCATTACCATTGATACAGTATGTATTTAGTTATACTCATTCACTCAGGAGTCACTGATTTCAGTGCTTTTCCCCTTTCTGAAAAACTCTTTAAACTCATTATAGGAAGAATTAAAAATAATCTAGAAATGTGCTAGTGACCGAGCTCTTAACTTTTATCCATGATACCTAGATATATGATTTATTTTGGACCAATTTGCAGTATATGAATAGGCCAATGATAAGTAAAACCTAATCTGGACATAGAAAGTGAGTTTTATTGGCAGTGAAGGTATGAATACTGTCAGTGACCATTTTTGAGCAATTCTCCTTTGATGGAGTGATTAGATGAAAAACAATTCATCAAGCTGTCAAGGAAGACCAGGACCCATTGTGACATAAGTGCCAGGCTTGATGAAATGTCTGAGAAGCAGTGGTAGTGGCATCACCAAGCTCAAACATACGGTCTTGTTTCATTACCATCACCAACAGTGTACATTTAATTTAACCTTAAATGGCAGTGTAATACAACCAAGTCTATTATCTCCTTCACACAATGTTATTTTCCAGTCTCTTCCATGTTTTCAGTTCCATCCCCTAACCTTCTGAACAACCAGACCATTCCTGATTGCCCCTACATACATTTATTCACGTGTTTTTTTCTGTCTAGAAAATTATTTCTTCTACCTTTCAAAATTTATTAAATAATTTAATAAGTATTTTTTGATTCCCTACTCTGGGCCACACACAAAACTGGGAGGTTGTTCCCGTGGAGCACAACTAGAGAGGAAGACAGAAAATAAACAGGTAAGTAAATGAACACTACAGTATGAGATGGTGATAAGTGCCATGAAGAGAATAGCATCAAATGGTGTAATAAGTATGATCAGTGTGCAATGCTTCTAACTAGGGCGTCCAAGTCAGGGCTGTGGGCAGAGGTGACATCTATCGTGTGACAAGAGGGTAAAATGACAGTAAGTGTAAAGCACTCAGAGAGGAATGACCTTAGATTGTCTGAGGAATAGCCAGGTCAGCATGGGTGGAAAAGAGTGGGAGATGAGGTGGGAGAGATCCTTCCATGCAGGCAGGGGAAGGAGTCTGGATTTTATTGCAAGAGCAGCTGGAAGGCAATGGAGGGTTTTAAGCAGAGTGGCATGACCTGAAGCCGTTAGAGAGTGGGTTGTAAAGGGATGTGTATACGGATGGTGATAAGAGTTGAAGCAAGGGACTCGAAGGTGGGCTACTGCAGTTATATTTCTGATTTCCTCAGTGAAGTGTGGATATAATTAATGCCCATTAAAAAATTATGTTGTTCTTACCACAGAATTTTAGTCAGCCAGTTTCTTGAAATTTCCGAAGTACAGGAGCATCAAATAGAAAATGCAGAAGAAACACTTAAAAAATTTACTTAAATATAAACAACTGACACATGACTTAAATTACAAAATAGAGAAAAAAAGAGAAAGACAGCCAACAAGCACTTTATAAGTTAGTTGAATAGGACTTAACGGTTAAGAAGCAAAGTTGTAATTTAAAACCTGTAAGTAAAATTAATTGCCTGGGTAGAGAGAATATGTGAGTATATTTCACAAGAACATCAGTGGCCATTTTACTTTCTCAAGTCACACCGAGACATAGGTAACAATTTTTGATCTTCTTGAAGTGTAAATGTTTCCCCTCTCCCCAATATACATGATTCTTCTCTATACTAACACTTGCATATAGCTTATAATGTAAACCTACTAAGTAAGATGAAAATAGTTTCTCAATCAAGTGGTTGGAATATTTAGGAATAATAGGTGTCATTTAACAGAAAGTTTTAAATTGTATATTTAAAAATTTTTCTTGACAAGTCTTGAAGTAACTCTAAACAGACAATGTGAATTAGGGTATGTTCTATCCTTTGGTCACTTACCATGCTTTCCCACCCAGCTCTGGCATATATACACATGAACTAGGCTGCCGAGAGAGATTTATTCATTCCAAGGATATGTTTTGAATGATTTTAACATTAAAAAAAAAAAACCCAAGGCATTTGAGGCAGAGATGTTTTTTAGACAGTAGCTGTTTAATGAGCTGCTTGTATATACAAGGGAAGAGAATAGGCCTGATTGCTCACAATCTGATGTTTGAAAAAGTATTTTCCTGGATCTTATGTATTTGCATATCTAATTGCTATGTAATCAAAACCAAGTGAACTGTAGCTACTTGAAACTCTAAAATGAAAGGCAATCATCTGTATGGGGAGTTGGGGGGAACCCCTAACATGCAGGCTAGCCTGAATATTAGCATTATAGGCTTCTTGTGTTTAATTATAGGTGTCTCACTGAGCAGTAAATGTATGCTTGTGTAATAAAAAAGTGAATATGACCCTGAAACACCAGCTCTGCTTTTTGGTAACAGAGCATTGACTTTGAGAGAACTTAGCATCCTTTGTGTATTTTGGTGATAAGCAGTTGTGCCAGAATGACTGTTAATTACTTGCTTTGTTTGATATGGAAAGCACTGGTTCCACACTTTTCTTCCTACCAGTGACAGCACTCAATTAAAATGTGTATTAAAGCAGCTATAATGCCCTCTGTTATCTATTGGGAAGACATGAGGTAAATAAAATTAATTTGACTTTTTCCAGCTGCTTGTTGGCAGCTTTGTGTTTGGTAAATGGAAAATAAATAGAATAAAAAACTATTTACTGCAAGGTGTACCATATATCCTTTTATAGACTTTAACATCTTATTTTATGATTTCATGCTGCCTCATAAATGGGTTATTAAATTAAGAGAGATATTCTTAATATTCTTAATTTGGAAGTTTAGTAGCCACTGATTATCAATTAAAGATCTCTATATGTTTTAACTTGTTTGAACTTCTAAATCTAATACAAGTTTAAAGCTCCGTTTTTTGTTTTTTTTTTTTTAGTTTCCTTATCGTCAGATCAGTAAATTACCTGTTAGTTTGTTTGGTATCAATTAACGTTCCTAACTTGGGTCTTTGATCAGTGTAATTTGGATAATTAATAACTACTAAGGACCGCTGTAGGGAGATTACAGGTAATGCATGTAAAGGATGTGCAAGTCTATGTACATCCTGTGTATGCTGTTTGATGCTGCTCTACTCAGTGTCATTTCTTTTAATGTTGTTCGTCTCTGAAATATTTTTCTTTTAAAAAATTATTTATAAATATATTACAGTAAACTTCCAGTTTGTTATGTTTTTCTGTGCTCTGCCTGCTGTCATGTACTCTCAGCCAATGAATGCTAGTATAGTGGAACACACGCTTACATATGCGTTTCTCAATTATCATAACACTGTATCAAAATACTCTCAGCCAGTTGAGTGTTCTACATTATATGTGGTTTACTCTTCTTTGAGAAGGAATCCCAAATTCTAGCTGACCCCTGAAACACACATGTGCAAAACGGACTTAAAGGATCTCAGCTAAAGATCTGAAGTGGGACCAGACTTGGCACCTAAGAACGTTTGCAGTTCTGAATTATCAGCCACCTTGGCCTCATTGTTGTTTATAAAACACTACCCATGACAACTGAAGAATTCACTTTTTTTTTTTTTCAAGTGCACATGTGCATTCACCAGGATAAAACATATGGTAAGCCATAAGGTGGAAAAGATTGAAATTATATAGGAGATGAGCTCTGACCAAAATGGAATTAAATCCCAAATATTTGGATATTGAATGCATGTCTGTATAATCCATTGGTCAAGAGATGTCACACGAGAAACTAGAAAAAATTTTTAACAAAATGATAATGAAAATACAACATAAAATTTGTGATATAAAGCTAAAGCAGTGTTTGCAGGGAATTTATATAAAAGTTTGTATTTTAAAAACTTCAGTTATCTCATTTTCTACCTCATTAAAATTTTAAAAATATAGCAAACTAAACCCAAGGTAGGTAGAAAGAAGATAATAAAAGTAAGAAGATAAATTACTGAAATAGAAAATGGGCAATAGAAAAAAACAAACTAAAACATATGTTTTTTAAAAAAAATAAATATTAATAAAATAGATAAAACTATAGCTAGACTGATCCAGAACAAAAGAGAACACACTACCTACCAGTATCTGTAATAAAACGGGATATCACTAAAGATCCTACAAATATTAGGAAACTTTTAAGGGAATATTATGAGCAACGTTCAACCAATAAATTTGACAACTTAAATGAAAAGTCTTTGAAAAACACAAATTATTACTACCAAGAAGTGACAGAAATTTGGATAGCCCTATACTGATTAAAGAGACTGAATTTATAACTTAAAATTTCCCCACAAAGAAAATGTAAAGCCTAGGTACTCACACTAATGAATTTTATCAAACTTTAAGAAAGAAATAGTATTAATCCCATATGAAGTCTTTTCATAAAAGATATGAGAAGGGAATACTTCATTTTAACTTTACCATAAATTGGTAATTACTAGCATACCATGATACCACCACAAAAAGAAAATAAAGATCAATATTCCTCATAGATGCAGAAATTCTAAATAAAATTTTAGCATGTTGAATTCAGTGATATATGGGGTATATCTTGGCAATGCAAAATTAGTTTAACATCTGTGAATTGATCAGTGTAATTCATCATATCAATAAATATAGTAAAAAGCTATATGATTATTTCAAGAGATGCATTAAAAATATTGAACAAAAGTCAATACACTTTCATGAGAAAACCACGTAGCAAACTAAAAATAGAAGGGAACTTCCTCAATTTGATAAAGACCAAATGTGAAAATACTTATAGCAACATCATACTCAACACGAAGACTCAATGCATTTCTCCTAAGATCATAGACAAGGCAAAGATGTTTGCTTTCATTACTTCTATTCCAGGTTGTACCAAAGGATGGTCTTAGCAAGTGCAGTAAGACAAGAAAAAGAAAAGGCATATAGACTGGAAAGATGTGAAACTGTTTTCATACTTTCTGATTGCTTATATAGAAAATTTTAAGTTATAAGGTGAGTCTAACAAGAAGAGATCGTGATTTTAAATTTGCATATACCAAGTAGCATAGCTTGAAAATACATAAAGTAAAAATGACCAGAACTGAAAGAAAAACTCCCACAATCATAATTTTAGCATAACTCTAAATAACTGATAGAATAAGCAAACTCAATTGAATATAGAGGATCTGAACAACACAGCTAGCAGACTTGACCTAATTAACAAAAAAAGAACATTGCACCCAACAGTGCCATAATTCATTCCTTTAAAGTGCATGTGGAACATTTTGCCAAATAACTGTGTTGGGCCAATAAAGAAAGCCTCAGGAAAGTTTGGAAGTCTGAAGTTATTCACAGTATGTTCTTTAATCACAATGGAATTGAGCCCTGGGAATCAGCCGGAAATTAAAACTAAGGGTTGGCCATAAATACGCGGTACATTTAGACTTAAGGATCTAGAAATAACAGTGAAGTGGATCAAAGCAAAATTTAATAAATAGAAAATGTACAGAGTGTTACTTTGATGATTAAAATAAAAGATGTTTCTTTGAAAATTCATGGGAGATTGGCTCAAGATGGCGGAGTAGAAGGACGTGCGCTCATTCCCTCTTGCGAGAGCACCGAATCACAACTAACTGCTGAATGATCATTGACAGGAAGGCACTGGAACTCACGAAAAAACTCACTGGCACATCCAGAGACAAAGGAGAAGCCACAATGAGATGGTAGGAGGGGTGCAGTCACAGTAAAAATCAAATCCCATAACTGCTGGGTGGGTGACTCACAAACTGGAGAACACTTATACCACAGAAGTCCACCCACTAGAGTGAACGTTCTGAGCCCCACGTCAGGCTTCCCAACCTGGGGGTCTGGCAACAGGAGGAGGAATTCCCAGAGAATCAGTCTTTGAAGGCTAGCGGGATTTGATTGCAGGACTTTGACAGGACTAGGGGCAACAGAGACTCCACTCTTGGAGGGCACACATAAAGTAGTGTGTGCATCAGGACCCAGGGGAAGGAGCAGTGACCCCATAGGAGACTGAAGCAGACCTACCTGCTTGTGTTGGAGGGTCTCCTGCAGAGGCGGGGGGTGGCTGTGGCTCACCATGGGGACAAGGACATTGGCAGCAGAAGTCCTGGGAAGTACTCCTTGGCGTGAGCCCTCCCAGAGTCCACCATTAGCCCCACCAGAGCCCAGGTAGGCTGCAGAGTTGGGTCGCCTCAGGCCAAACGACCAACAGGGAGGGAACACAGCCCCACCCATCAGCAGACAAGAGGATTAAAGTTTTACTAAGCTCTGCCCACCCGGGAAACACCCAGCTCTGCCCACCACCAGTCCCTCCCATCAGGAAGCTTGCACGAGCCTCTTAGATAGCCTCATCCACCAGAGGGCAGACAGCAGAAGCAAGAAGAACTACAGTCTTGTACCGTGTGGAAGGAAAACCACATTCATAGAAAGACAGACAAATTGAAAAGGCAGAGGACTATGCACCAGATGAAGGAACAAGATAAAACCCCAGAAAAACAACTAAATGAAGTGGAGATACGCAACCTTCCAGAGAAAGAACTCAGAATAATGATACTGAAGATGATCCAGGACCTCGGAAAAGGAATGGAGGCAAAGATCGAGAAGATGCAAGAAATGTTTAACAAAGACCTAGAAGAACTAAAGAACAAACACCTAGATGAATTAAAGAACAAAGAAACAGAGATGAACAGTACAATAACTGAAATGAAAAATACACTAGAAGGAATCAATAGCAGAATAACTGAGGCAGAAGAACAGATAAGTGACCTGGAAGATAGAATGGTGGAGTTCACTGCTGTGGAACAGAATAAAGAAAAAAGAATGAAAAGAGATGAAGACAGCCTATGAGACCTCTGGGACAACATTAAATGCAACAACTTTAGCATTATAGGGCTCCCAGAAGGAAAAGAGAGAGAGAGAAAGGACCCAAGAAAATATTTGAAGAGATGAGAGTCGAAACTTCCCTAACATGGGAAAGGAAATAGCCACCCAAGTCCAGGAAGCGCAGAGAGCTGCAGGCAGGAGAAACCCAAGGAGAAACAACGCTGGGACACATACCAATCAAAATGACAAAAATTAAAGACAAAGAAAAATTATTGAAAGCAATGAGGGAAAAACAACAAATAACATACAAGGGAACTCCCATAAGGTTCACAGCTGATTTCTCAGCAGAAACTGTATAAGCCAGAAGGGAGTGGCACGATATATTTAAAGCAATGAAAGGGGAAGAACCTACAACCAAGATTACTCTACCTGTCAAGGCTCTCATTTAGATTTGATGGAGAAATCAAAAGCTTTACAGACAAGCAAAAGCTAAGAGAATTCAGCACCACCAACCCTGCTTTACAGCAAATGCTAAAGGAACTTCTCTAAGTGGGAAACACAAGAGAAGAAAAGAACCTACCAAAAAAAAAAAAACCCCATAACAATTAAGAAAATGGTCATAGGAACATACATATTGATAATTACCTTAAAGGTGAATGGATTAAATGCTCCAGCCAAAAAACACAGGCTCACTGAATGGATACAAAAACAAGACCCATATTATGCTGTCTGTAAGAGACCCATTTCAGACCTAGGGATACATACAGACTGAAAGTGAGGGGATGGAAAAAGATATTTCATGCAGATGGAAAGCTGGAGTAGCAATACTCATATCAGATAAAATAGACTTTAAATAAAGAATGTTACAAGAGACAAGGAAGGATACTACATAATGATCAAGGGATCAATCCAAGAAGAAGATATAACAATTATAAATATATATGCACCCAACATAGGAGCACCTCAATACATAAGGCAACTGCTAACAGCTCTAAAAGAGGAAATCGACAGTAACTTAGTAATACTGGGGGACTTTAACACCACTTACACCAATGGACAGATCATCCAAACAGAAAATTAATAAGGAAACACAAGCTTTAAATGACACAGTAGACCAGATAGATTTAATTGATATTTATAGGACATTCCATCCGAAAACA
>NC_041223.1:5157955-5159276 GCF_002837175.3 Physeter macrocephalus | reverse complement strand
AAAAACCGTAAAAAACACAAACACATGGAGGCTAAACAATACGTTACTAAATAACCAAGAGATCACTGAAGAAATCAAAGAGGAAGTCAAAAAATACCTAGAGACAAATGACAATGAAAACACGACAATCCAAAGCCTATGGGTTGCAGCAAAAGCAGTTCTAAGAGGGAAGTTTATAACTATACAACCCTACCTCAAGAAACAAGAAAAATCTCAAGTAAACAATCTAACCTTACACCTAAAGGAACTAGAGAAAGAACAAACAAAACCCAAAGTTAGCAGAAGGAAAGAAATCATAAAGGTCAGAGCAGAAATAAATGAAATGAAAACAATAGCAAAGATCAATAAAACCAAAAGGTGGTTCTTTGAGAAAATAAACAAATTGATAAACCATTCGCAAGACTCATCAAGAAAAAGAGGGAGAGGACTCAAATCAATAAAATTAGAAATGAAAAAGGAGAAGTTACAATGGACACTGCAGAAATACAAAGCATCCTAAGAGACTACTACAAGCAATTCTATGCCAATAAAATGGACAACTTGGAAGCAATGGACAGATTCTTAGAATGGTATAACCTTCCAAGACTGAACCAGGAAAAATAGAAAATATGAACAGACCAATCACAAGTAATGAAATTGAAACTGTGATTAAAAATCTTCCAACAAACAAAAAGTCCAGGACCAGATGGCTTCACAGGTGAATTCTATGAAACATTTACAAGTGGGATTTATCCCAGGGATGCAAAGATTCTTCAGTATATGCAAATCAGTGTGATACACCACAATAACAAAGTGAAGAATAAAAACCATATGATTATCTCAATAGATGCAGAAAAAGCTTTTGACAAAATCCAACACCCATTTATGATAAAAACTCTCCAGAAAGTTGGCATAGAGGCAGCCTGCCTCAACATAACAAAGGCCATATACGACAAACCCACAGCAAACATTATTCTCAATGTTGAAAAACTGAAAGCATTTCCACTAAGGTCAGGAACAAGACAAGGATGTCCACTCTTGCCACTGTTATTTGACATAGTTTTGGAAGTCCTAGCCACGGCAACCAGAAGAAAAAGAAATAAAAGGAATACAAATTGGAAAAAGTAAAACTGTCACTGTTTGCCCATGACATACTATGCATAGAGAATCCTAAAAATGCCACCAGAAAACTACTAGAGCTCATCAACGAATTTGGTAAAGTTGCAGGATACAAAATTAATGCACAGAAATCTCTTGCATTCCTATACACTAACAACGAAAGATGAGAAAGGGAAATTAAGGAAACCATCCCATTTACCATTGCAACAAAAAGAATAAAATA
>NC_041223.1:5146646-5157830 GCF_002837175.3 Physeter macrocephalus | reverse complement strand
ATCAAATTACCAATGGCAGTTTTTACGGAACTAGAACAAAAAAATCTTAAAATTTGTATGGAGACACAAAAGACCCCGAATAGCCAAAACAGTCTTGAGGGGAAAAAACTGAGCTGGAGTAATCAGATTCTCTGACTTCAGACCATACTACAAAGCTACAGTAATCAAGACAATATGGTACTGACACAAAAACAGAAATATAGGTCAATGGAACAGGATAGAAAGCCCAGAGATAAACCCACACACCTATGGTCAACTAATCTATGACAAAGGAGGCAAGGATGTACAATGGAAAAAAGTCTGGTGCTGGGAAAACTGGACAGCTACATTTAAAAGAATGAAATTAGAACGCTCCCTAACACCATACACAAAAATAAACTCAAAATCGATTAGTGACCTAAATGTAAGGCCAGCCACCATAAAACTCTTAGAGGAAAACATAGGCAGAGCACTGTGACATAAATCACAGCAAGATCTTTTTTGACCCACCTCCCAGAGAAATGGAAATAAAACCAAAAATAGACAAGTGGGACCTAATGAAACTTAAAAGCTTTTGCACAGCAAAGGAAACCATAAATAAGACGAAAAGACAACCCTCAGAATGGGAGAAAATATTTGCAAACAGAGCAACTGACAAAGAATTAATCTCCAAAATATACAAGCAGTTCATGTAGTTCAATATCAAAGAAAACCAAACAACCCAATCCAGAAATGGGCAGAAGACCTAAATAGACATTTCTCCAAAGAAGATATACAGATTGCCAACAAACACATGAAAGGATGCTCAACATCACTAATCTTTAGAGGAATGCAAATCAAAACTACAATGAGGTATCACCTCACACCGGTCAGAATGGCCATCATGAAAAAACCTACAAACAGTAAATGTTGGAGAGGGTGTGGAGAAAAGGGAACCCTCTTGCACTGTTGGTGGGAATGTAAATTGATACAGCACTATGGAGAACAGTATGGAGGTTCCTTGAAAAACTAAAAACAGAGCTACCATATGACCCAGCAATCCCACTACTGGTCATATACCCTGAGAAAACCATAATTCAAAGAGTCATGTACCACAGTGTTCACTGCAGCTTTATTTAAAATAGCCAGAACATGGTAGCAACCATGTTGATGTCTATCAACAGATGAATGGATAAAGAATTTGTGGCATATGTATACAATGGAATATTACTCAACCATAAAAACTAATAAGAGCCTGCTGTATGAAAAATAAATAAAATAAAATTCAAAAATTAAAAAAAAGTTCACGAAGTAGATAAACTTGTATAAAACTGATTTTTTTTAAAAAAGCAGAACTACTTTGATGTTATTAACTGTAGCACTGTTATTTTCTGTACCAGCAAGGGAAAAAAGGCAACCAAATAACCTGAGAGAAAGCTTGTTGTTCATGTAGAAGTTGTTTTGTATAGGCTTACTTAGTCTTGTCTTTTTAATTGTATTCGTTGGTATGTCTTAAAAGGAAAGTATAAGTGAAATTATTTAATACATTTCTAAGACCATCTCAGAGAGTTCTATCTCACCTTTTTTACTCAGTCATACTGTATAGCAGTCTAGTCCAGGAATGTTGATGATACAGCCTTTTTAAAGGAGTGCTTCGTTATTCTTCCTTATAGTTTTTCCCAAACTATTGCAAGTTTTAATACACATTCTTGTTAAGAGAAGTAAAGCGTCTGAGATTTTTATCCTACTTGTAAGCTAATAAGTTAACTTGCTACCCCATGTTTTTGAGGATTCTGGCAGAAGAACCAAGACTCCTGAATCAGAGACCAGACTTTATTACTCACAGCAAAAGCAGTAACAGGCTATCAGCTTATTTGCACTGATTCCCTGAGCCTCAGTTCCCAGCCTGACATCTGTACACTTAGTGTGCTGCATTGCTGAAGAGGAACCAGGGCCAAGGTCCCAGCACTTGTGAACAAGCAACAGACCATAGTCTCCTATGCCAGGATTCTCAAGATGGGGTCTCCTTGTCTTGCTTAGTTACCTATGTGACTGACTACAGAAACTGCTCAGTTTGTGGAGATAGTTAAGCTTTGCACCCTTGCACACCCTGTGAGAACATACAGGGATGCTCCAGGCTTGTGGAAAACTGCCTCTCCTACGAGTCGAGTGATCAGGCAGGGACAGATGTGTCCTACTGCTGACTAGCTTACAGTATTAGTAAGACACTACAGATTTCAAAGATGTTAAAATATTTTTAAAAGAAGTTTCTTAGAATGGGTGACATGCTGTAAATAAATATTAATAATGGAAATAAGGGCCAAATTGGAAATATTGGAGTTATTTTTTAAATCATGGAAAATCCAGTGAACAACTTTAGAGTTATAAATTTGAAAACTCATTAACTGGAATTCTATATTTCATAGATTTGTTTCTGAATCAATTTTAATAGTAAAAGCTAATAAATTCTTTTTGCTTATTAGGAAATAATGTAACATTTTGTGTGTGGGGGGACTGAATTGAGTGGTTTCAAAGTTCTGAAGATTAGTCAAACTGACCGTTGGTAATTGGGATAATTCTAAAAGTAAAACAAAATGGAGGAGTGCGTTGAGTGCATTTCATTCTCATCATTTTATTAATTGTGTATATTACTGAGGGACAATGGGTAGGCCAGTGGAATTAGAATAAAAACTATTTTAGTGTAATATATAATGTGTATATTGTGGAAAGAAAGGGTAGATGCAGAGGAATGGCAATTGAGAGGTAGAGACGTGGTTATTCAACAAATGATGTTAGGAGAGTTGGGTTTGCATAGGCAAAAAGAAGTTCCAGATGAATTAAACACAAAGTTTAAGAGCAAAATGGTTAACTCTTGGATGAAACTGTAGGAGAATGTATTTGTGACTTCAAGGTACGGAAGGCTTACTGAGAAGAAAACTCATAAAGGAAGATGGATAGATATGACTCCATTGGAAAAAAAAAAAAACCTTGTTATGCAAAAGATACAACGAACCATTAAAGAACAGCCACAAAAGTATTTATATTCAGAGTATATGAAGAATTCATTCAAAAACAAAAATAAGACCACAAATCCAGTAGAAAACTGGGCAGAGCATGTGAAAGGACAACACAAAGAACAGGAAACTAGAATAAACAATGAACACATGGAAAGATGTTTTACTTTATTAATACTCAGAGGAATGCACATTTTAACGAGAGTGATATACCATTTGATACCGAGTTGTCAAAAATAAAAATACTACCTGGGTCTGGAATGTGGAGAAACATAAACTCCCATGCAGTGAGGCGTGGGGAGTGTATATTGATACTGCCACCTTGGATAGCAATTTGGCAGTGTCTGTTAATAGTAGGTGTTTGTTTATTTTTAAGACCTTGTCTGTGGAAATTCCACTATTTATCAGTTCCTTAGGAAAATCCTGCTCATGTATTCTGGAAGGTGGATATGAGGGTGTTTGCTGCAGCACTTATAATAATAACAAATTGGAAACAGCATAAGTGGCCGTTAATGGGGAGATGGAAATACTGGTCTCTTCATGTAATAGAATATTACATGGTAATGAAAAGGATCAAATACACTTGATTTAACATATACTCAGTCTTGAAATTGTGATGTTTAAGAAAAGGGAAGAGTTTAAAAATTTTATTCTAGGTACTTTTATGTTTGGTGTTAGAAGTATATATCGATGTGTTCTTTATGCATTGAACAATTTGGAAAGGGAACCATATCACATAGTGATAAGATAACATGTTATTCCATATGTGAGATGGAATTGCAAGAGAGTTTATGTCTCATTTATTAAACTATTAAGAGACACTTTAACTATGGAATACTTGACATGTCTTTTTGCAGGCGGGGGTGGATAGGTAATTAGCTACTGTTTCTATTTAAGATACAAAATTAGTCTAGCAATTGATGGTTAATAAGTGACCAAAGCTTCTCACTTTTCTTTTTAATCTCTCAAATCTGTCACCTCATTGCAACATAATCTGTGCATTTATGTAGGAAATTATTTTCAAAGACTATCTTCTCATGATTAAATACCAACAAACTAAATGCAGTCATATTCAGGGATGTTAAGGTAAAAATGAGAATATCTCTGTGGGTTATTAATATCTTGAGTGCAGGCTCTTTGTAGAAAGTTAAAAATGTGTATGCATACACACAATACACATACAGTCTACTCTTTCTGTTGCTTGAAGGTCTTTCTTGGATAAAGTGGAGAATTTCTAAAAATTCATCTTAAATTACTTGTTATATTTAGTTAAAAGGGGGAGGAGGTTGTGGCCTTTTCAATATGCCTTTAATGCCTGATGACTTACTTCAAGAAGTCTTTTCATTTTCCCTGTTTTAACTCCTTTCTCTCACGTTTATTGAGTATAGATTAATCCAACATGTTTAGTAATTATTTTTTCACACCAGACATAATACTTTTTTTCTTAGCAGTGTGGGTTACCGAACACAAGTTTGTGTGCCTGTTGCACATGGAGGCCAGATAAACTGAAACGTCAGAGTTTGGAGCAGAGAAAGGTTTATTGCAGGGCCAAGCAAGGAGAACGGGTGGGTCATGCTCAGAAACGCCGAACTCCCTGATGGTTTTGGGGGAGAAGTTTTATAGGCAAAATTGGGGGTTGTGTGACTTTCTTCTGGTTGGTTGGTGGTGAGGTAACAGGGCAGGGCTCCAGCAGTCTTGTGCTCAGTCTGGAGTTGGCCTCCCCCACCTGGATGGGGGCCTTAGTTCCTGAAGAGGACCTCAAAGATATTGTTATGTATACTCCTTAAGGAGGAATCAGGACCCTGCCCCAAGGCTGCACTGTTGTTCCTTGACTGCTCCTCCCTTGTCGCTGCATCACCTCTGCTCCCTGATTAACAACTGTTTGAACCTGCCATTTGGAATGCTTGGACAGTCAAGGAGGCTGATTGAAGCCTGTTTCCTACAAGCAAGAAACAGGGGACATGGAAAGGCTTTTGTGCCCAGGAGGGACCCCTCAGGGTCCTGCTAGGTTTCAGGTTTGGTCCAGATTCTGGAATAGACTTCAATTTTTTCAGCTTAAAAATGCTCCTTAAACATATCTTGACTGCTTTGAAACACATGTTGACAAATGGTTAGCCTCTTTACATTCATGCCATAATTATGGCTTTGGTCACTTAATGGGGTTCTTTAAATTTCATTGTATAATTTTTATGAAGGTGAGACTTTAATGATAGGAATATAAGTTAGGGGTTAACCAGAGAAGCAGCAGGGGACGGGGACACACACACACACACACACACACACACACACACACACACACACACACACACACACACACACACACACACACACGGATTTATTATGAGGAGTTGGCATATACACTTGTGTTGGTTCCTAGTCAAGGGTCCAGAGCAGGCAGTCAGGAAGGATGATCCATGGGGAAGGGAGAGCAATTGTTGACCCATTTGGTGTTTGGAGTAGCTTGAGTTTAGAAAACGCCTAATCCCAAAAAGTTTCCAACTGAATAACCTAGGCCCACCCAGGATAATCTCTCTTTTGAATAAAGTCAACTGGCTAGTGACTTAAGTTACTTGTACAAAATTCTTTCACAGCAGCACAGATTAATGCTTGGTTGAATAGCTGAGAGAAGGTGTATATATGCTACAAGATGGCCATTGCCTCACTTTTGTCCTCCAAGCTCTTGGGAAGGAATACACTTTATTGCTCACCCTAACTGGAAACATACTAGAATGGAATTCTGGCAACTGTAGTTGACAACATCCAGATAATTATTCTTAAATAGTAGCTTTCTTTATTTAGTTATTGATATTAAAGATTAGTTTCATAAATGAGCAAGGGATATAAATTTAGATGTTATTAGAAGATATGTAGAAGATACACAGCTATTTCTAGGTAGCTAATATCAATCAGGAGTCACCTGGTCCATTTTTGGCCTGTATTTAGGTTATACTTAATAGATGGATTTATCGGCCCCTGCTAACTTTTTACCTCCCTGACATTGATTTTATATGTTCAGTGTACAGGCTCCTTTTAATGTTTAATGTGAAGGAAAGTGATAATTCAGAAGGTTTTTTATCTAAGCAAGATTTCAGTTTATTAGAATTCAAGTAATCTAGAAAGATGTCTGATTCTTACCTTAAATTGAAAAAGAACTATAGAAGCTGACTAAGAAAATCCCATTTCCAGGAAAACAGGTTACATCAACTGAAAATTAATTAATTCATTTCTTGATTCCTTTATTTAACAGACTTAATAATTTTGTGTGTGTGTGTTTGTGGTAGGCTGTATGCTAAGTGCCGAAGATACACAAGATAACAGTGCCTGTCCTTTTATAGGCAGGATGGGCAGGCATAGCTTTTAATTAGAAGGGGCTCAGAATCATGGTTGGAAAATAATGTTTTACATAGAAATAATTTTCCATTGGTTTTACTTTTTTAGTTTTATTCCAGTAGTTCGCATAACTGAGGGGAGCTACAGACTTACGAAGTCTTGGGGTTTCCTGGGTATATTTTTAAAATGGTTTCAAACTACTTGAATATGTTAAGGAAGAGAGTATTTTATACTTTATTGGGAGGAAGGCCTTTGTTATTATTGTTGGCTTTAAAGCATATGAGCAAGGGATATAAATTTCGGTTGTTAACTGTTAACATTAAGGTTAAATTTGTACATGTAGATAAATTGTTTGCAATTTATGAGCTGCAGACTTTGAAGGTTAGGGTTCCATTTGTTGTGTAATAGTTTCTGTTATCTGCTGAAAATAAAATCAGTTGTTCTTATAACATGGAACAATTAGGAAAAAACACTCTGTTTTTCAAGGAAAATCAAGTTAAATCTATTTGTAAATTCATTTTGTTATCATAGAATGTTAATTTTGTATTTTGGCAAGAAGACCCAATGAGGTAAGCCTGGGGAGGCCACGACAATTCAGCCATTTCCAACTCTCCAAAATACAATAGGTGTTTACAGAGGCTTGCATTTTTAATGGCTGTGTAGATTTATTTATTTATTTAGTATTTAGTCTTTCTTTTTAGAGTAGCATGAAAGTAGTCATGGGACTGTCTGTTCAGTGTGAACATCTATTGGTACATGTTCTGCTCTATAGATAAACTTAGCTGAACTAGCATTGTTACATAGAGTTGGCGTTTACTGAACTTCGTATTTTCTCTCCCATTTCCCACCAGATTCATTTTTATTTCATTAACATTTGAGTGTGAAGAATATTCTTAAGTCGTGTCAGGCAGGAATCCTAATCCTAAGTAGAATCCTCACCCATAGTAGAAATAAAAAGATGAACTACATAGAGATATGGAGTTGCCTTATCAAAATGTGTCATTAATAAGAATCATATGACTAGGACAGCTAGAGGACTGCTAGAGAAGTTCAGACGAAAGAGCTCTTGACACAGCTTGACAAAAAGGAGGGGGCCTTGGAGATAATGTCACATTTCATGTGGACCTAAGAAGAAAAGGGTTCAGTGGTGATGCTTCCAGTATGGCACAGTGGAGAGAGGGGACATGAGAGAAAGAGTCAGATTTGCGTTCAGTTTTGGGTCTTTTACTTCTGTGGTCATTTTCAAAAAGATGTTTTCTCTGGTTGTAATGATTACTATTAGCATTATTTAAGTTGAACTTTGTTCTCAAACTTAACCACAGTAATTGTTAATGGTAAGCTTAATTCATACGCTTTACAGTGATTCATATGGTTGTTACAAAGTTTGTCTTAGACATGAGCAAGTGTTTTCCATTGCATTCATATTTCACTTAGATGGTGACTAACATTTGGTACATGTGTTCCTTAATTAAGAGGAACTGGAGCCAAGGATATTCTGAAAGAGAGTGGACTTGGGTGTCTTGTGCAAGCACATCTTATTGTCTTTAATCACTAGTGGACAAGTAATGTACTCTTCCTTGGTCACTGAAAAATGTTTCCTTGGTCACTGATGAAACACACACATATATATTCTTTTTAATTGAAGTATAGTTGATTTACAATGTTGTGTTAGTTTCAGGTATACAGCAAAGTGACTCAGTTATAATTATTCTTTTTCACATTCTTTTTCATTATAGGTTATTACAAGATATTGAATATAGTTCCCTGTACTATACAGTCAGTCCTTGTTGTTTATTTTATGTATAGTAATGTGTTATCTGTTTATCCCTCCCCACCCCTTTCCCCTTTGGTAACCATAAGTTTGTTTTCTATGTCTGTGAGTCTGTTTCTGTTTTGTAAATAAGTTCATTTGTATCTTTTTTTAGATTTCACAAGTGATATCATACTATATTTATCTTTCTCTGACTTACTTCATTTAGTATGATAATCTCTACGTCCATCCATGTTGCTTCAAATGGCAATATATCACTCTTTTTTATGGCTGAGCAATATTCCATTGTGTGTGTGTGTGTCCCATATCATCTTTATCCATTCATCTGTCAGTGGACACTTAGGTTGCTTCCATGTCTTAGGTATTGTAAATAGTGCTGCTATGAACATTGGGGGGCATGTATCTTTTCAAATTAGAGTTTTCATCTTTTCCAGATATATGCCCAGGAGTGGGGCTGCCCGATATATATTGATAGTAACTCTATTTTTAGTTTTTAAGGAACCTCCATACTGTACTCCATAGTGGCTACTCCAATTTACATTCCCACCAGCAGTATAGGAGGGTTCCCTTTTCTCTACACCCTCTCTAGTATTTATTATATGTATTCTTTTTGATAATGGCCATTCTGACCGGTGTGAGGTGATACCTCCTTGAGGTTTTTGACAATAATTAGTAATGTTGAGCATCTTTTCATGTGCATGTTGGCCATCTGGATGTCTTTTTTGGAGAAATGTCTATTTTGGTCTTCTGCCCATCTTTTGATTGGGTTGTTCGTTCTTTTTGATTTTGAGCTATATGAGCTGTTTGTATATTTTGGAAATTAAGCTCTTGTTGGTTGCATCATTTGCAAACATTTTCTCCCATTCCATAGGTTATCTTTTCATTTTGTTTATGGTTTCCTTTGCTGAGCCAAAGCTTATAGGTTTGGTTAGGTCCCATTTGTTTATTTTTGCTTTTATTCCAGTGGAACATTTTTAAGCTGTTATTAAGACTTTGAAGCAAATAGTATCTGATTATACACTTACATGGATGTCAGTTGATAACAGGGAGAGGAATTTAAGAATTTCACTTTAGTTCCATATCTCTGAAACTTGAGCATGCTTGAAATGATTTCTAATAAAGAAAACAAAACTTGAGCATGCTTGAAATGATTTCTAATAAGAAAACAAAACATCTGAAGTTTTATTTTTTATTCTGCTGAGAGGTTATTCCTTTCTTGGCTGATACAGTTGAATTTTCAGGTAATTAGCTCAAATTGTAAAAATAGCAATAAAATCGTCAACCTTTAACTTGAGCATTAATTATTATAACATTGGATAATGTATAAAATATACAAAAAGTGAAAGTTTGTAACAATAAAAAGTCTTAAGTGTAACAGGCCAGGTTTTAGTTGGCAAAAGTTCAGGATTTTTTTAAAAACAGGTTTTAAGGAAATTATAAATGTTGGATGCATAACTGTAATTCATGAAGGAAAGCATTCATGTAGTTATTTTTGCCTATTAAAATCGCTGTAGAGTGGGGAAAAAAAGGTAAGAGACAATTCTAAAAACTACCCTCTTTTAGCTTGACTACCAGCTATTAGATGCAAGTGTTTGAAATGGTTCTCTTGGTTGTGTTCATACTTACTTGTATTCAGACTCTGTTGAAACCCATTCAAGTCATGCTAACAACATCACTGAAGAGTAATTTTGTTGTTTTTAGTTTATTAACATCTTTGACATGTCAGAGTCTTAACTCTGGATTGGTTATATTTCAGAAGTACGCACAGGAAGTGAAAGTATTTTGTATCTTTAAAAGGAAAATTGCATTACATAACATACTGTTCTGCATTAATTAACCATATGACTTTTATGCTTATGTCTTGCTAATAGAATTATACTAAAGGGTTATAAGAAAGATATCACTTCTTATATCTTGGTAGCCAAATTTTAATAAAAGAAGAAAAGTCTTGGATTTTTATAGGTTTTGGATGATAGGCAGTATGATATAGGAAAAACATGAAACCCTGGATTCACCTAGTTCTTCCAATTAAGTAAAGTTATCTTTGCTTTTTATCCACTGAGAAGTATGGATATGTGAAATATGTATTAACAGTTCGGAATATTAGGAGAAGAAAGAACTCTGCTCATAATACATTAACCATTTGGATAATTCAGAATTGAATTTTTGATCACCATCAGACATTGTATCATCCAAATTACTATCCAAGAGGTGTAGCGGTATGCTATTCATAGTAATTACACCTACTACTATCTGGCGGTGTATTAGAACTCTTTGTAGAGCTTTTTAAAATGTGGATGTTTCCGACACATCCCTCCTATAATTTCTGTGGTGTGCGGTGGGTTCCCATCCACATTTATTTTAGTTGAAATAGGATAATCTTAAGATACTTAAATATGCCAGATAATTTCAAATGTTACAGATATTTTAGATAAACACACAAAAACTGTTAACCATGGGTTTTATTTACTTTTATCATTCTAATCTTAATTCTAAAACTTCTGAAGGTTGATGGTCACTACCAAGAAAAGAATTATGACATTCCAGGTATTTGGGGGTGGGTACCTGTATTTTTTAATCTAGAGGAATTATTGATTAATTCCTAATTTATTATTATTATAATTTTTTTACTGTGGCTTTAATTTTGAGGCTTTATAATTGAGAAACTGTGACTTTCCTGATGGTTATTTATGTTAACATAATATCAGGAAGGAAGTCCCGCAGTGGATTTAAGGGAAATCCCTGTTAGCTGGAAAGCCATCTTTTAAGAAGACTTAGGAAAGGAGTAGGGGTAGTAGGAGTTATACAGCTTACACAGCAGAAGTATTAGGTACTGTGAGAGAGTCACTGTCTTAAACACCCTTTCATTCATTTAATCCTTGGAACCCTGTAACCTTTACAAATGGGGAAATAAAATTTCATGAGATATCATACTAAGCCTTATCAGTCAGGCTTAGTATGCTGTTTTATTTATTTATTTATTTATTTTTAACATCTTTATTGGAGTATAACTGTTTTACAATAGTGTGTTAGTTTCTCCTTTACAACAAAGTGAATCAGTTATACATATACATATGTTCCCATATCTCTTCCCTCTTGCGTCTCCCTCCC